>NC_079554.1:467500-480000 GCF_015846415.1 Triplophysa dalaica | reverse complement strand
GACTCAATCTGGCATGAGGGACTTTTTCTTCAGTTGATTCAATGCGGCATCGGAGGAAAAACCTACGACATCATCAAATCAATGTACACCAATAACACATTTGCAGTTAAAATTGGCAACAAGCACACAGACTTTCTCTCCCAGAGTCGTGGAGTGAGACAGGGCTGTAGTCTAAGTCCTACACTATTTAACATTTACATGAATGAACTAGCTGGAGCTCTAGAACAGTCACCAGCACCCGGCCCGACCTTACAAGACACCCAAGTGAAATGCCTCCTGTTTGCAGACGATCTGGTGCTGCTGTCACCCACAAAAGAAGGTCTACAGCAACATCTGGACACCCTGCACACTTTCTGCCAAACATGGGCCCTATCGGTTAACCTTAAGAAGACTCGAGTCATGATATTCCAAAAAAAGCCCAGTAGCCAAAATCAACATCACCGTTTCAAACTAAACAACGTGCCCCTAGAACACACCAAGAACTACACATATCTCGGTATAAACATTAGTAACACCGGAAACTTAAACAAGGCTGTGAATGACCTGAGAGACAAGGCACGAAGAGCCTTTTACGCCATCAAAAAGAATATCAAAATTGACATCCCAACCGTAATCTGGTTGAAAATAATACAATCAATTATAGAACCAATCGCGCTGTATGGAAGTGAGGTTTGGGGTCCTCTCGCCAACCAAGAGTTCACCGGATGGGACAAACACCCAATAGAGATTCTGCAAACAGAAATGTGTAAAAACATAGACTTTTAATTTTATTCTATCTTATTTTTGATCTTAATCTGTATTTCTGCATGTTTATATTTAATCTTGTGCTTTGGCAATGTAAATTTTCTTTTATCATGCCAATAAAGCTCCTTTGAATCTTGAATCTTGAATCTTGAGAGATAGAGAGAGACCAGAGAGAATGTAGACTTGATAGAAAAATGAAAAGAGAGTGGGAGAAACTGACAACATCATCTGCAGCACATCCTACAGGAAATGAGAAACAGGCCGTCCACCGAAGTCTTTCAAAACAATTCTGTCAAACCCCCCCATCCTCTGTTCTTACCCATCATTCCCTTCTGACCTCTCTTACCCTCCTCATGTCTGCACCAGAGACCACACACACACACACACACGTACACACAGAGCTTTGTGTGTTTGTGTTACAGTTCAAAGCAACAAACACATCTGGTGAAATGCCGTCTGAGAATTTGTGGCTGTAGAGGAGCCAGAGATCTTAAACACACACAAAAACACAAACACACACACACACACACACACACACACACAAACATGCACACACAATCACCCAATCAGATTAGATCTTGTGGGATCCTGACGGTGTTTCCCAGTTCTGTGTTTAAATGGTACTTTTATAGAACCCTTCATGATAAATGTGCACAATAAAAGAGTGTGTTTTAACCCGTCAGTATTTATTCTCATGTGATCACTCGACAAACACAGAATAAACACACGTGACGGTGTGAAAAGACCTGTGAACTCAAACTAATGATGATAAGTGTCCAAAAACACTATCACACACCAAATTTACAGTTAGATTTAGGCATTTGGCAGAAGCTTTAATCCAAAGTGATTTAAATTTCTTTATCCTACACATTTTACATAGGTATTTACAATCCCCTGAGATCAAACCCACAACGCTTTTACCACTGAGCTACAGGAAAGCAATCAAATCCTCAATCAAATGATCAAATCCTCACCACTTGTTGTATGTTACTGATTGTTGCCAAACACAAGAACAAGTTTGTCTTCATTTTACTAACGGAGGTTGTTGCCATAGAAACACACTGTATTGTGAAACACCTTGTCAAATCTGTGTAGTGACACAATGAACAGAGAAAATGTGTGTGAAGTAATCTGTGAATTTAATTGAAAGAATCTCATCAAGAACCGTGAGAATGTGTGTGTGTGCTCTTTAACATGGCCGTGTGTGTGTGTTAGAGAGGCTCTGAGCGTAAGACATGTATGCATACGTGTGTTTGTGTGCTTTAGTCATCTCTTTAAACACAAAGTGGAAAATTCTCTCAGGTCTAATGTATTCTGCATGAAGGAAATCAAGCTCATTAAAAGTCCATCTGATTTTCGTCCTGCATTGACCCAATTCTCATTATTCTAATGCAAACATAATCTCATTCCTCTTTCTTTAATACAGTCATGTAAATCAAATCCATCTGGACAGAATCATTTAGCATAAATTACTCTATATAAATAGATAGTGTACATGCCTAAATGATGGAGCTTTTTTTGCTTTACTGTAATAAAAATGAGATTTTTCTGCATGAAAATAATCCAATAATACAAAACATCTTAATGCCTCTCAAAATGGGTTCCATTTACTTTTCATAATGTCTTATTTATTTCTTTTTCTTTTTATTGGAGGTGAAATATGAGACAGATTTGTTCCTGACAGGTTTCATGAGTTTAACCTTCAAATGGTTTTTTAATGTTCTCAATGCATTCACCGAGGACGCTGAACCTGACGGAGCTTTCATTTGAACGGCTTAATGTGTGTCTGGATATTAAAACGCTGTGAAATGAAGGCTGACAGTCACTTTAAACTCAGAGTAATGTCATCATTAGCTGCGGAGAGACTTCAGCACACACACACACACACACACACACACACATGCATTCACTCATGACAGTGTTTCCCAGTGTTGGGTTTAAATGTTACTTTAATACAAACCTTCTGGATAAATGTGCATACTACAAAAAATCTATTTTCTATGTTCACATGATGAAATAAAGTCAACATGTACATGTGTGTAATCAGCCCAAGTATAATTATTTTATTATTATTTATTAACCTTCACACAATGTTATTCACTTTTTTTCTCGAATGTGAGTAATATGAAGTAAATTTCTGCTCAGAACGCAGTGAGTGTGGAAACTAGAGCAGGTCTTTTGATTGTTTGTACACGTCTCATTTTCATCCTGAACTCACATTATCTTTAAAGTATCCCCAACACAAACACACACACACACCTCTCTCTCTCTCTCTCTCTCTCTCTCTCTCTCTGTCTCTCTATCTCTCTATCAAGATTCAAGATTCAAGATTCAAGATTCAAGATTCAAGATTCAAAGGAGCTTTATTGGCATGATAAAAGAAAATTTGCATTGCCAAAGCACAAGATTAAATATAAACATGCAGAAATACAGATTAAGATCAAAAATAAGATAGAATAAAATTAAAAGTCTATAAGTAAAAATCTATATATATATACATCTCAATATAAACAGAAAAAGAGTTTTAATTAAAGTTCTCAATGAGGGTGACAGTGTCAGTTTGTGTGTGTTGTCCTGTCAGTGTTGTGTTGTGTTGTGCTGGTTGTTCTTTGGTCGTGGCAGGACTTGACATATCTTGCAGCAGGTTTGAGCTTCTTGACTTTTCTCCCAGTATGTATGAGATCTTGTCCTTTTGTTGAAACTGGTCAAAGTCTTTGTGTAAGTTTGTAAACTGGGGGAAGAATGTTTCTCTGATGTGTGTGTAGTTGGGACAGGAGAGGAGAAAGTGCAGCTCTGTTTCCACTTGATTGTGTGTGCAGTGTGGACACAGTCGCTCTTCTCTCGGTGTCCATGTGTGTCTGTGTCTGCCCGTCTCTACAGTGAGCTGGTGATCACTGAGTCTGTACATGCTCAACACTTTTCTTAGTTTAGGGTCTGATACGCTTGTGAGCTATTCTGACACTTTATATTCTCTCTTTAGTGACAGATAGCATTCCAGTTTACTTTGCTGAGCTGTTGCTTCTGTCCAGTGTTGGAGATATTTCTCTTTTTGTCTTTTCATCATTTGGTTTAGTCTGGCTGGGGTTTGGGGTTGACTTGGGCATGTTTGGGGTTGTAGAGTTAGTTGTGAGATCAGTTGGATGAAGGGGTTTCTCTCTGGGCTCAGCTCTTGATGACTTAAGGCTTTGTGATGGAGTGTGTCTGTGTCGCTGTTCTTAAGGTGTGTGTAGAATTTTAAAGCTCTTTTTTGTATTTTAATGATTAGAGGATACAGTCCTAATTCTGCTCTGCAGGCGTTGTTTGGAGTTTTTCTCTGTACCCGTAGAATGTTTTTACACATTTCTGTTTGCAGAATCTCTATTGGGTGTTTGTCCCATCTGCTGAACTCTTGGTTGGCGAGAGGACCCCAAACCTCACTTCCATACAGCGCGATTGGTTCTATAATTGATTGTATTATTTTCAACCAGATTACGGTTGGGATGTCAATTTTGATATTCTTTTTGATGGCGTAAAAGGCTCTTCGTGCCTTGTCTCTCAGGTCATTCACAGCCTTGTTTAAGTTTCCGGTGTTATTAATGTTTATACCAAGATATGTGTAGTTCTTGGTGTGTTCTAGGGGCACGTTGTTTAGTTTGAAACGGTGATGTTGATTTTGGCTACTGGGCTTTTTTTGGAATATCATGACTCGAGTCTTCTTAAGGTTAACCGATAGGGCCCATGTTTGGCAGAAAGTGTGCAGGGTGTCCAGATGTTGCTGTAGACCTTCTTTTGTGGGTGACAGCAGCACCAGATCGTCTGCAAACAGGAGGCATTTCACTTCGGTGTCTTGTAAGGTCGGACCGGGTGCTGGTGACTGTTCTAGAGCTCCAGCTAGTTCATTCATGTAAATGTTAAATAGTGTAGGACTTAGACTACAGCCCTGTCTCACTCCACGACTCTGGGAGAGAAAGTCTGTGTGCTTGTTGCCAATTTTAACTGCAAATGTGTTATTGGTGTACATTGATTTGATGATGTCGTAGGTTTTTCCTCCGATGCCGCATTGAATCAACTGAAGAAAAAGTCCCTCATGCCAGATTGAGTCAAAAGCTTTTTTGAAGTCGACAAAGCATGAGTAGAGCTTTCTTTTATTTTGGTTCGTTTCTTTGTCAATTAAGGTATAAAGAGTGTATATATGATCGGATGTGCGGTATTTGGGTTGGAAACCAATTTGGCATTTTCTCAGGATGTTTTGGTTGTTTAGATATTGGATAAGTCTGCTGTTAAGAATGTTACAGAGGAGTTTACCTAGGTTGCTGTTTACACATATTCCGCGGTAATTATTAGGGTCGAATTTGTCTCCACTTTTATGGATTGGAGTTATGAGACCTTGGTTCCAGATTGTGGGAAATATACCTGTACTAAAGATGATATTAAACAGTTTGAGGATGGCGAGTGTAAGTTTTTGGTCTGCGTGTTTAATCATCTCGTTTAGGATACCGTCAATACCACTTGCTTTTTGGGATTTAAGTTTTGGTATATTTTGTTCTAGCTCAGCGAGTGTAATTGGATAGTCTAAAGGGTTTTGGTAATCTTTAATTGTTGACTCCAGAGTGCATAGTTTGTTGTGTAGGTTAGTTTGTTCATGGTTCTTGTTTATTTTACTAAAGAGGTTTGAGAAGTGCTTTATCCATACGTCTCCGTTCTGAATGGGAAGATCTTCATGGTGGGGTTTGTTAAGTGTGTTCCAATGTTCCCAGAAGCGATTTGTTTCTAGAGATTGTTCAATTGCTTTTATCTGGTTTTGTGTATCTTGTTTCTTTTTCTTCCTTAGTGTGTCCTTATATTGTTTAACTTTTTCATGGTAGAGTTGGCGTGTGTTTACATTGTCAGCATCTCTGTGTTTCTGATTTGATAGAATTCTTACTTCTTTTCTAAGGTTTTTACACTCCTTATCAAACCATTTCTCATTTACAGGCTTTTTGATTGGTTTTGTGTTAGTGGGTTTTAGGTCAGATAGGGTTGCAGATATTGTAAAAATTTGGTTAATCCTGTCTACTGCTAAATTTACACCTTCATAATTGTGTGGAAATGGGGTATCGAGGAATTTATTCAGTAGGATTTGAATTTTTGGTTCACGAGTTATGCTTTTGTATGTATCTTCGCAATTTTGTTTCCACCTGAAAGTTTGTTTTAGGGTATGGAGGTGAGTTTGTTTTGATGCCTCTGTGTTAGGTTTGGATCTATTGAGGTAGAGAGTGATTTTACTGTGATCTGACAATGGGGATGGTGGGCTAACTGTGAACGCTCTGAGGGAGTTAGGATTCAGATCCGTGATGAAATAGTCTACCGTACTGTTACCCAGCTTAGAACTATAGGTGTACCTACCGTATGAATCTCCTCGTAGTCGTCCATTGACCATGTACAGACCCAGTGTGCGACAAAGATGGAGAAGTCTTAATCCATTTTTGTTTGTTGTTTTATCGTAGTTTAGTCTTTGTGTGTGTGTGTAGGTCTGGGAATGACTTCTCCTCCTGGAATGTGTTTGTCTCCCTTGGAGTGAACCGAGTCTGATTCTTCACCTGTCCTGGCATTTAGGTCATCGCAGATCAGAACTTTGCCCTGTGACTGAAAGTAGTTGATCTCCTCTTCCAGGATCGTGAAACTGTCCTCATTGAAGGGATGTAGGTTGCACACAGAAAGATATTCTTATCTGTTGAAGTGATGGTCTTGTTGATTTCTATCCATGTGTAAAACTGGCCAGTTTTAGTCATTTTTATTGAGTGGGCGTATTCGGACTTATACCAGATCAGCATTCCGCCTGAGTCTCTTCCCTGGGTGACACCAGGCAGTTTGACGGATGGAATGATGAATTCTCTGTAGTTTGTAGGGCGACCAGTGGGTCCGTCTCCTCTACTCCATGTCTCCTGTAGGATGAGGATGTCTGAGTTTTTTGTTTCAGAGCTGAAGTCTATGTTTTTGCTTTTCAATCCAAAAGCAGATGACCTCAGGCCTTGAATATTCCAACATGATATTGTAAATGATTTGTTATCCATAAGTTATTTATTTGTTTATTGCGGATTTTGTCTTAATACAGTAGGTGTGAGCAGATCAGGTTCAGCATCTGATGGATGTCTTTTAGCTCGGCTGTTGGAGCTTGTGCAGATGTCGGTGTGGAGTTTCTGCTCACTGTCTGGGCATAGCTTAGGCTGCTGGAGTTCTGTTGCATATGCCGGGTGGGGGGTGTAGGCAGCAGGGGTGGTGCTCTGGTCTGTTGGCTGTTGTTTTGGCAAGGAGGGTGGCCCAGTCTCTGGCTGTTTTTTGAAGGTGCGGTGTGGTTCATCCATGGTCTGGGTAGGGACTGCCTTGCTCTGTTGCTTCTAGGGGGGTTGTTTGTGTTGCGGTTTAGAGCAACATCTTTTAATTTCTTTGCAAAGATGGGGACAGACGCTCTGTACAGGTGTACATGGTCATAGAGGCATGTGAGGTCCAAGGTGGGATGATGTGCCAGGTGCACTTGAGGTTTGAGTGCACAAGTTCTAGAGAGATTTGCGTTTATTTGTTGAATTGTGTCTGGGTGGAAGTCTTTCCGTGGTAGCAGTGTCGAGATGGTGACTTTGGCATTTGGGAAGGTGGTTGTAGCTTTTTCGATTACCCTTTCTAGTGCTGTGGCCACTCTTTCTTGTTGTGCTCTCAGGTCGTTTGTGCCAGTGTGGATTATAATGTGGCTTGGTGATCCTAGGTTGTCCTCGTTCAGTAGTCTGAGGGCACTGTGCGTGTTGGGGCACCAGAGTTTGGACACCCTTTGTTTGGGGAAGAGCTTTTTTTCGTCTACGAATTTCCCATTTGAGTCTATCAGAAGGACAATATCTGTTTTCTGTGAGTCCTCGGTGGGTGTTGGAGTGTTATCAGGTTCATTGCGTTGATCTGTACTGGGCAAAGGGTTTGGTGAAGATGGTGAGTTTTGGCTGGGTTGTGACAATGAGGTCTGTGAGCTGTGGTCCGTTTGAAGGGTGACCTGTTGTTCTGGACCATTTTTGGAGATGAGGGCTGTGAGGTGGGTATCTTTTTCATGCTTCAGTTCTCTTATCTCCTCTCTTAAAGTAGTAAGCTTGGTCCGGTGACTCTCTGTCTGCTGTGTGAGCTGGGTTTCCAGTGATGCCAGCTGAACCTTGAGCCTCTCCCTCCCTTGCACTAGCTGCTTCACTTCGGCCTGAAGTGAAGACAGTTCTTTCCTGATGTTGTCTCCCTCTTTTTGTTTGGCTGTGGGTTTGTTGCCGGATTGGTCTGGGCTTTGCATGGTTTGGAGAGAAAGAGTAATTTCTCTGAGCTGTACTAGTTCCCCCTCCAGGGCTGTAAATCTCTCTCTCATGTCAGTACAGTAGCAATGTGAATGGAGGTCCTTTGGTTGTTCTGCGTTAGGAAGATCTGTATGTTCTTGCTGATCATCAGAAACTGGGGTTCTGTCTGATTCCTCTGTGGTGGGTTGCTCATTGTCGGGTTCCAGTTGTAATCTTCCTTTGATACTGAGGAACTCTCTCTCTATCTCTCTCTCTCTCTCTGTCTCTCTCTCTCTCTCTCTGTGTTTCTCTCTCTGTGTTTCTCTCTCTCTCTCTCTCTCTCTCTCTCTGTCTCTGTCTCTCTCTCTCTCTCTCTCTCTCTCTCTCTCTCTCTCTCTCTCTCTCTGTCTCTCTATCTCTCTCTCTCTCTCTCTCTCTCTGTCTCTCTCTCTCTCTCTCTCTGTCTCTCTCTCTCTCTCTCTCTCTCTGTCTCTCTATCTCTCTCTCTCTGTCTCTCTCTCTCTCTGTCTCTCTCTCTCTCTCTCTCTCTCAAATTCAAATTCAAATTCAAATTCAAATGAGCTTTATTGGCATGACTGTGAACAAACACAAATATTGCCAAAGCATTGAGTAATAATAAGACATACAGTATGAACATTTAAAAAAAAGAAAGCAAAAAAATAAATAATAATAATAATGATACATTGCAACAATAAAAATAAATAAATACATGTACAAGGACCCAAACTAACAGTTTTTATCTCTCATGTTGTGACAACAGAACAAGTATTGTGCGGACAGATCAATACATTCTACCATTTCTCCCAAAAGATATGATAGTTTTTCTATATCATTCTCTCTATGGAATTCAGGATAAACATTTCCTATTAAAGTAAAGTACTTCTGTCTGATGGATTGATATTTACTACATTGAGTGAGAAAGTGAAGTTCATCCTCCACAACAGCATCAGTGCAGTTTGAACACAATCTATGATCTCTGGATGTCCAGTTCTGTCTGTGTCGACCGGTCTCTATACACAGACTGTGATCACTGAGGCGATATTTGGACACAAGCTTTCTCTGCCTGTAATCTTTCAGTTTTATTAGGTATGGTGCCAATTTGTAATCGGTTCTTATTTTCCGGAAGCAAGTTAATTTGTTTACGTCATTGATCTTATTTTGCCAGTGAAGAAGATATTCTTCTTGAGTCGTGTTTAAAATGTGTCTGAGTTTAGACTGTCTGAACTGATCTGATGAGTTCAGCTGATGTTTGTTCAGGAGGTGTAGGAAAGGATCGCTCTCTGGATGTGATGTATTATGTCTGAAAGCACTGTGATGGTAGTTGTCTGATGAACTCTCAGATAAGTGAAACCAGAACTTAGATGCCCTCTTCTGGATTTCAGACAGGAGAGGAAACTTTCCAAGTTCTGCTCTACATCCCAGATTTGAGGTATTTCTGTGAGTTCCCAGGATGTTTTTGCAAAACTCAAGTTGAAAAATTTCCACTGGACATTTGTCCCAGAATTCATAGTTCAGTTGGAATTTGGGGCCCCAGATTTCACTACCATATAGAAGAATGGGTTTGATGACCCCATCAAAGATTTTCAGCCACAGTCTAATAGGGAGGTTCAACTGAAAAAGTGTTTTTCTTATACCATAATAAACTCGACGGGCTTTCTCAGCAAGTTCTTTAATTGCCATGTTAAATTGTCCTGAAGCAGAGATGGTCAGACCCAAATAGTTATAGTTTGTCACATGACTAAGAATTGATCCCCCAAGTGTAAAAATGTATTTTTTCTCTGTAAAACGACTTTTCTTTTGAAATATGATTATTTTGGACTTGTCCATGTTTATTGGGAAGGCCCATTCACTGCAGTGATGTTCTAGAACTGACAAACGTTCACGCAGACCTTCTTCATTTGGTGACAAAAGCAGAAGGTCGTCCGCATACAAAAGACATTTCATTTCTCTGTCCTCAAGAGTTAAACCAGGACTAGAGGATTCTTCAAGCTTTGTGGCCAATTCGTTGATATAAATATTGAATAAAGTCGGGCTTAGAGAACATCCTTGGCGAACTCCTTTAGTCTGTCTAAAATAGTCAGTTCTTTCGTTGTTGATTTTGATAAAACACTTGTTGTCCTTATACATGTTCTTAATTACATCATAAACTTTTCCCCCTATTCCACTCTGGATGAGTTTAAGAAAGAGCCCGTTGTGCCAAACCGAATCAAAGGCCTTTTTAAAATCTATAAAGCAACCAAATATTTTTCCTTGTTTTGTTTGATGGACATGTTTCTTTATAAGTGTGTGTAATGTGTATATATGATCAGTGGTCCTTTGTTTGGGCAAAAATCCAATTTGACAGTTATTTAGACTTTTGTTGTCATGGAGAAACTGCACTAATCGCTCATTAATAATGGAGCAGAATAGTTTGCCGAGGTTACTGCTTACAGTGATACCTCTGTAGTTATCAGGGTCACATTTGTCCCCTTTTTTGAAGATTGGAGTTATTTGACTTTCTTTCCATTCCTCAGGAAAATGTCCTGATCGCAACATCAAATTAAATAATTGGAGAATGGCATCTCTTAATTTAGGGCTGCTATATTTTAACATCTCGTTTTTTATTCCGTCTGGGCCACAAGATTTTTTATTTTTTAGAGACTTTATTTTTTCTGTCAGTTCATTTAATGAAATAGGACTGTCTAATTGGTTCATTTGGTCTTTGATAGTGTGTTCTAGTTCATGTAGTTGGGAGGTCAGGTGTTTTTGGGTGGGGTTTGGATCATCTTGTGTATAAAGGTTACCAAAATGTTCGGTCCAAATATGTGGATCATCGATGGGAATTTGTTTTTCTTTTTTAGACTTATTTAAATTGTTCCAAAAGTCCCAAAATGAATTTTGGTTTACTGCCTCTTCAATCATGTTAAACTTAGTTGTCATATGTTCAACTTTTTTCCTCTTTAACAGTGACTTGTATGTTTTAAGGGTTTGTTGATAAAGAGCACGTGTCTGATGGTCTGAAGGATCTCTGTGTTTTTTATTTGATAACATTCGTAGTTCTCTTCTAGACATTTGACATTCTTTATCAAACCAGTCATCTTTGTCAATCTCTTTTTTACCATGGTTCAATTTCATTATGTTCAAAGATTTGTTGGCCACTTTCCAAAAAATATGACGTAATTGTTTTGTTGCCAGATTGATACTTTTCTCATCTTCTTTAAACACGGAGAGAAGAAATGTGTCTATCATGTTTTCAGATTGAGTGTTGCTGAGCTCTGCTTCATATTGTTCACGACTGGATTTCCTCCAGTAAAATCTTCTCGGCAGAGGAAACAGTTTGTGTTTGTGATGTGAAGCTGGTAAAGGATGAAGGGATTTGTTTAAACTAATGACTATGTGACAGTGGTCTGATAAAGGTAACTGTGGCATGACTGTGAAATAATTGATCTTGTTTTGCTGTAAATCTGTGATGACATAGTCAACGGTGCTGCTGCCCAGACGTGAGCTGTATGTAAACTGACCCATAGAATCACCTTTTGTTCGCCCATTAACTATATATAGACCCAGACTTTTGCACATCTGTATGACTTGTTTGCCATTTTTGTTTATAGTGTCATCATAGTTCTGTCGTGGTTTAGTTTTAACTTTGTTTGGCTGTACATTTGAAATCTTAATATATTTATCTCCAGTAGAACTAATGAAGTCCAGTTCTTTCCCAGTTCTTGCATTGAAGTCCCCCATTAACAGAACTGATCCTAAAGACTGGAACTGAATGATCTCTGACTGTAATGTTGAGAAAATGTCTTCATCATAATAAGGAGACTCTTGTGGAGGAATGTATGCGGCACACATGTATGTGTCCTCATCTGAACACATGAGTTCTCTTTTCATTTTTAGCCAGATATGTGTTTTCCCTTGTTTAACAGGCTGAATGTAATGCAGTAGTTGTTCTTTAAACCACACAATTATTCCTCCAGAATCCCGTCCAACTTTCACATGAGGACGCTTAACTGATGGTATAAATATTTCTTTGTAGTTTAAAGGAGCGGAGATCTGACATTCTAACCGACTCCAGGTCTCAAGTAATATTATGATATCAGAACTATGTACAATATTTACAAGATCAGGGTTTCTGTGTTTCTCACCAAAAGCAGAAGAATACATTCCCTGAATGTTATAGCATGTTATTTTTAGGGATGACATGTTATTGTTTTCCTTAACCAGAAATAATGTATGATTTCTCGATCACGTTGTGCAGATAAAAGGTAATATTGAAGAGTAAATATTAAGTAATGTAAATGTAGAAAGAAATTAACATGTGTATAATATAAATCATGAAAAATAAATATTTAAATGAATGTAGCTAACTATCATCACAGATTTAGTGTAAGAAGTTGTCACATATGAGTTTCAGCATGTGTTTGATCTGATGGAGGTCTCTGTTGTCTGCTGTGGTGTAACTGACCGTCTGTCTGACTCTCTCCTCATGGACACGATGTG
>NC_079554.1:377500-462500 GCF_015846415.1 Triplophysa dalaica | reverse complement strand
AAAAATAGTATTACATACATTCTAGTGGTTTTCATTTAAATACCATTATGAAACACATTTCTTTATATTTTATTTTATGCCTTTTCTATTGATTCCCATCAGCATCTCTTGTGTTTTGGGCAGGGTTCTATTGTTTTTTTAAGCAGGGCAACTACATAATGTAAAGAATATCTTGTGAAAGTATAAACTTTGGATTTTGATTGAGTTTGACTAAGGCCAAGTCAGTGACCTTTAGTAAATCATATTGAAAAAAATGGTTAAAATAAAACTCTGATACTCGTCCCTAAGAACTAGATTTTTCACACACTTGAAGTGTGAGAGTTGCATCTATTATTGACATTGATAGTGAACTATAATACTTAACAATGAACATTTGTTCAGTTTTATCAAGCACCTGTTGCACCTATAGATTGCTTGCAGTGTCTCTAGCTTGACTTTCACAAGGCTTGTAAGTAGGGATGCTCCGATCCGATATTTGTATCGGAAATCGGTGTCGATACTGAAAAAAATTCTAGATCGGGTATCGGTGACAAATTGCACCGATACCCGATCTAGCTTACATAAAATTTCTGCTAGGCGATGTAAAAGTTCCTGGAGACACCGGCGCTTAAACTCTCTCGTGGCTGTGCTTTGCGAAGCGTGTGACATCATACGTTAGCAACGTGCTCTGTACGTAGTGCGCGTGAACAAGCGAACATACCTTACATTGAGCAGCGAACAGCATGGAGCGACAAAAAATATCTGCCATTTAGATTTACTTTAGAACAGCTACGCCAACAAGTTCCACCGCTGTTTGCAATACATGCGAAGTAAATGTTCCGAGGGGTAGTGATAAAGCTGTTCATTATAATACTACTAATTTAAGCACGCCGAGTTCAATAAGCTGAAGAAACTAAAACGAGACGGTACGAAGCAGATAACTTTGGAGGAGACAGCGGAAAGAATTCAGAAATTTCCATCTGGTAGTGTGAAAGCAGCGAAAATCATTGAAAGCATTTTGAATTTCATGGTAATGGATTTGCAACCGCTGTCCGTCGTTGCGAACAATGGCTTCAGACTCCTTATAAACCACCTGGAGCCGTGGTACGACATGGTGAAGCGTAAATATTTAACTGAGACCTGAACTGTACCAAAAAGTCTGCAAACATGTATACGGAAAAAATAAAGATGTCAATGCGCTGAGTTTTGGGGATAATTTGATAATGAATTTCTATTTGCACCAACTAAACTATTATATCTTTTTCCGTTTATTTTTACATGTGCAGCACAAGCTAGGGAAGCTAGTGTTTTATTTATCTTTCGGTGTTGGATTTTAAATTTGATTTCCACTAAACTTTAGCTTAGTTTAGTGGACTTTGCTTTAATGACTAAAGCATTAAAAAGAACTGATTCCTGTTTGAATATCTAAAGCAGTGAAGCTATTGCTTTTTTGCTCAATTTCAGCTGCTTTATTGTTTATTGTGCATTGATTTTTAAATTATATTTGCACATAACAGTTATTAAGAGATTTTGTTTCCATTAATTTATACCTGTTTATCAAGCTAGTGAAGCTGTTTTTTTATTCAGTTGCTTAATTTGCACTTTAATTTTGAATTTCAAGTTTAAGATAGTGAACATTTTGTTTTATTTTGCTGGTTTAATAAATAATTCACTAAATTTGTGAATCATTTGTTTGTTATTTTGTTTTACGGGTCAGGAAATTAATGTTAAGTCGAGCCTGATGTCTTGCACAGCAATGCACACAGTTTATTAAGTAATTGTGCACTTTAAAAATGTTACCTTAGTATCGGATCGGTACTCGGTATCGGCCAATACTGAATTTCAGGTATCGAAATCGGTATCGGAAGCAAAAAAGGTGGATCGGAGCATCCCTACTTGTAAGGAGTTCTCATCTCTTATCATCTAAAACAATTATAAACATTGTAGTATAAGTTATCTCTCCCTTTCTCCCTCATGTATTGATTCAACACACAAACTAATGTTTGTGAAGTTGGCTAGTTAGATACAATTTAATATGCCAGCAGTCACAATATGACTAACAGTTATGTTAATGATAACAAATATGCTTGTTTTATTAAAGACTACGCAGTCGTTTTAAAAGTGGGGTGAGTTAAAGGCAGAAAGTATAATACACGGGCGAACAGTGTGTGCATTGCGACCCCGGAACACTAACACGAGGAGTGGGGACCCCGCGTAAAGCAACACCTGCTGCAGCTGCACAAAGCGCCAGTAGCTTCGGGGGCAGGCTTACGATAACACTGATAGTGTAAATGCTGCCTTTCATGATCTCTTTGATTTCATATCTCCTGGTTGCACCAAAAGTCAGTGCGTCGTACTTTTCTGACACAAACGATGTGGTTACGTAACCTTGCGCTTTTTTAAGTGGGTATACGGAAATTCTTGATCTTTTCTAGTGGGTATACGGCGTATACCTGCGTATCACGTAGACTACACCACTGCCTGTAAGTCGCTTTGGATAAAAGCCTCTGCCAAATGCATTAATGTACAAGTGAATGTATTATAATTCCCAGCTAACATGTCAATATTAATTTTATGAGAATCCATACTTCAGTGTCAGACTATATTGATTCAAGTTAATAGAACTGAAGTGTTGATTTCTCCTGTGACCTGAAGTAAAGCCCTTGAATATGTCAAATGAATTACAGTTTTTCTCGATTGCTTAAACACATTTCTTGAAATTATGCCTCGTATTATCAAAACAGTAAGCACAAATCCATAACGTCTCACCCAATTCCCCAAACATCATATTTTCAGGACAAAATTAAGCTCTCTTATCAAAACCATTCAACCTTGCTGAAAAAAAAAAATCCCCAAGATATGACACACAAGACCTAAAAAACACCCACACAGCAACCTAGTCCTAGATACTGGTGAGATAAATTCAAAACACGGTAACTAAAACCTCTTATTGGGATTCAAGAAAAGTTTGACAGCTTAGTGTTTATAAGAATATACAACATAACAGGATGATAGCGCAAAATGTAAGAATGAGTTTTAGGAAAAAATATAAATACAAATTTCACTACTATAAAGTAGTGGTTCAACCTTTGCAAAATTAGGTTGTTTTTGAGTGGGGTTTGTATAAGTTGGTGTGTTGTTTTGATAATGTGTTTATAGCAATCCAGAAAAACTGTAAACCTTTCATTCTAATGACTACTGAAGTGAAAATACTGTGTATGTGCACGTGTGTGTGTGAGTATGTGTACATGTTTGTGTATGTGTGTGAGTATGTGTGCGTGTATGTGTGTGTATTTGTACAACTATCTTTATGAGGACCAGTCTGTGTTTTAGACCAGCAGAGTGAGGACTAAGAGAGTAAAGTGAGGACATTTTGGACATCACTTTCTGAGACCCCTTTAAAGGGCTGTTTGAGGGTCAAGACCTGGTTTTAGGTTTAGGTTATAATCAAGTTTAGGTTATAATCAGGTTTAGGTTATAATCAGGTTTAGTTTATAATCAGGTTTAGATTATAATCAGGTTTAGATTATAATCAGGTTTAGATTATAATCAGGTTTAGGTTATAATCAGGTTTAGGTTATAATCAGGTTTAGATTATAATCAGGTTTAGATTATAATCAGGTTTAGATTATAATCAGGTTTAGGTTATAAACAGGTTTGGGTTATAATCAGGTTTAGGTTATAATCAGGTTTGGGTTATAATCAGGTTTAGACTATAGTCAGGTTTAGTTTATAATCAGGTTTAGGTTATAATCAGGTTTGGGTTATAATCAGGTTTAGGTTATAATCAGGTTTAGGTTATAATCAGGTTTAGTTTATAATCAGGTTTAGATTATAATCAGGTTTAGGTTATAATCAGGTTAAGGTTATAATCAGGTTTAGTTTATAATCAGGTTTAGATTATAATCAGGTTTAGATTATAATCAGGTTTAGGTTATAATCAGGTTTAGGTTATAATCAGGTTAAGGTTATAATCAGGTTTAGTTTATAATCAGGTTTAGATTATAATCAGGTTTAGATTATAATCAGGTTTGGGTTATAATCAGGTTTGGGTTATAATCAGGTTTAGGTTATAATCAGGTTTAGGTTATAATCAGGTTTGGGTTATAATCAGGTTTGGGTTATAATCAGGTTTGGGTTATAATCAGGTTTAGGTTATAATCAGGTTAAGGTTATAATCAGGTTTAGGTTATAATCAGGTTTAGTTTATAATCAGGTTTGGGTTATAATCAGGCTTAGTTTATAATCAGGTTTAGATTATAATCAGGTTTAGATTATAATCAGGTTTAGATTATAATCAGGTTTAGATTATAATCAGGTTTAGATTATAATCAGGTTTAGATTATAATAAGGTTTAGGTTATAATCAGGTTTAGATTATAATCAGGTTTAGATTATAATCAGGTTTAGGTTATAATCAAGTTTAGGCTATAATCAAGTTTAGGTTATAATCAGGTTTAGGTTATAATCAGGTTTAGGTTATAATCAGGTTTAGGTTATAATCAGGTTTGGGTTATAATCAGGTTTAGGTTATAATCAGGTTTAGTTTATAATCAGGTTTAGATTATAATCAGGTTTAGGTTATAATCAAGTTTAGGTTATAATCAGGTTTAGGTTATAATCAGGTTTGGGTTATAATCAGGTTTAGGCTATAATCAAGTTTAGGTTATAATCAGGTTTAGGTTATAATCAGGTTTAGGTTATAATCAGGTTTAGTTTATAATCAGGTTTAGATTATAATCAGGTTTAGGTTATAATCAGGTTTAGGTTATAATCAAGTTTAGGCTATAATCAAGTTTAGGTTATAATCAGGTTTAGGTTATAATCAGGTTTAGGTTATAATCAGGTTTAGGTTATAATCAGGTTTAGGTTATAATCAGGTTTAGTTTATAATCAGGTTTAGATTATAATCAGGTTTAGGTTATAATCAAGTTTAGGTTATAATCAGGTTTAGGTTATAATCAGGTTTGGGTTATAATCAGGTTTAGGCTATAATCAAGTTTAGGTTATAATCAGGTTAAGGTTATAATCAGGTTTAGATTATAATCAGGTTTAGTTTATAATCAGGTTTAGATTATAATCAGGTTTAGCTTATAATCAGGTTTAGGTTATAATCAAGTTTAGGCTATAATCAAGTTTAGGTTATAATCAGGTTTAGGTTATAATCAGGTTTAGGTTATAATCAGGTTTAGGTTATAATCAGGTTTAGTTTATAATCAGGTTTAGATTATAATCAGGTTTAGGTTATAATCAGGTTTAGGGTGAGGTTTAGGGTCAGGTACTCACTCCTGATGGTTAGGGTAAATGGGCTAGAGATTGTGTTGCATCAATGTATGTCCTCATAAAGATAGCTGTACAAACATGTGTGTGTGTGTGTGTACGTGTGTGTGATATATGAGCAGTTGACATTGACATCAGTAAGATAGAGTTCATATAAAACCATTCAAACACTAATGTCTCTTTAAAAACACAGACTCACGTTCATTGAGATTTGTTCATTTGAGAGTGTTAATGTGATCAGTCACAGAATCTACACACACACACACACACTCATCATTACTCTTTCTATCTCTATAAAAACAAGTTTACAGTTTTAGTCTGAAAGTTTTTCCTCAAGAAGACATTTTCTAGGTCAGACAAATATTTAAACATCCTGTCACATACACAAGCACGCACACACTCACATAAAACTGAACAAATCATCTCTCTCTCCACACACACACAGTTTAAAATGAATCTCTTGTTATTTATTTTCAGTGTGTCTGGAGGAGAGGTTTTATAGACCTCAGATTAAATTCTGTGTGTGTGTGTGTGTGTGTGTGCGCGTGTGTGTGTGTGTGTGTGTGTGTATCCAGGTTTGATTAGACTTGTGAGAGACGATGTCCCCACAAATCAAGTGAAACCTGTCAAAAACCGACATGGGAGGACATTTGATATACAAATCATTCTTTGGTCTAAATGGGAATGCCAACAGATTTGTGTAAGGGTTACCTTTAGGTTGAGTGTGTTTGTCTATGTGTGTGTGTGTGTGTGTAAGAAGTGCTATTCCTGCATAATAAAACTGAAAACCCAATAGTCAAGCAGAAATTTAGGATGTGTAACTAATGAGAAGTGAGTCCTCACACACACACACACATACAGTGGAGAGCTGGTCTTGTCTCATACATTACTGTAGTCCCAGTGGGATTCTGTACACAGGCTGGCCAGCCCAGAACAGTAGCACTTCTCGCATCCACGGAGACGGTCTCCACGGAGATGATAGAATCCCTGTTTACAGCGGTCACAGTTCTGCCCCTCGACATGTTCCTAAAGACAGTCAGACACAGAGAGAGACACGGCTGAATGCACTATTAAACACTGTTATATAGCTATACTGACCCATGGGAAACCTGTTAGCAAAACACACAAACACACACACATCGGGGCTCTATAGAGAAGAGAAAGTCATTATTCTTCTACTTGAGTTACACAAGCTCTTATGACTGCATCACATCATGTTACACACGTCTGACAAATGAGAATTTCTCCGTCCACTCATCTATTCTGCAGTGACGTCAGACTGCTGTCTTTCTTCATTAAGCAATGTACAACTTTAACAATTTATAAAGAACAAGAAGGATCATCATAGGATACATTCATGTTAAATAAAGCTTGGAAAAGAAGCTTGAGATTGAGTCGACCATAAGCTCTGATTGAGCATCCCGTCTGGTGCACAAATCACTTTCTCACCTCATTTTTCATTCTGGTCAAACTGAAACCGAAAATTCAAGAATATAAAGGAGCGTCACACTAACAGTTATTTGCATGAAGTGTCCAGAAGACGTTCAATCAGTTTCAATCAACACAATTGAGCAGAGTTTCACTTTATGCAAATTAAGTGACATAATGCTGTGACTTCCAATAAGAACGTGATGGTGAAGGTCACATGATCTGCACCCATTCAATAAAGCTGTCATAATGCTCAACCGAATGAACAGCAGATGTAGAAATATGTGTGATGGATGCTTGACAGGTGCGTCATCTGAGATTCTGTGTGTGCACGCGTGAACGTGTGTGTGTGTGTGTGTGTTCTTCTCTCGGTGCACTAATGAACTTCACCAGGATCAAAGTTCATCCGGCTCAATTGCTCAAGAAATCATTCAACTGTATATAATTGGCTGACGAAGGCACAACTTTCAAAGCAAAAGGTCTCTGTAAACACACACTACATTATGAAACATGACCCACACTGTCTGCCGTCCTCCTCACTGATCACATCACAATAATATAAAGAGCTATTAGAATAAACAACAGATCAACTCTATCACTTCATTATAACTCTTTTATCAGTGACTGTGGGGGGGTCAGAGACAGGGCTTAAATCAAACCAAAGGAAGACCCTCCTACATCTATGACAACACATCATTTACACTTACATTCTCCTAATATAAATGAAACACACACACACACACACACAGTTGTACCTTACACACACACACACACAAACACACACAGTTGAACCTTACACACACAAACACACACAGTTGTACCTTACACACACACACACACACACACACACACACAGTTGTACCTTACACTCGCACACACACACACAGTTGTACCTTACACACACACACACACACACAGTTGTACCTTACACACAAACACACGCACACAGTTGTACCCTACACACACACACACACACAAACACACACACACACACAAAGTTGTACCTTACACACACACACACACACACAGTTGTACCTTACACACACACACACACACACACACACACACACAGTTGTACCTTACACACACACACACACACACACAGTTGTACCTTACACACACACACACACACACACACACACAGTTGTACCTTACACACACACACACACACACACACAGTTGTACCTTACACACGCAGGGCGGTTGGCAGGGGTCTTGGTTTAGGCTTCCGTCACTGCTGCAGGCGCAGGGTTCACACTGAGGGAATCCAGTGTATCCAAACACACACCTGTCACACTTCGCACCTGCGTATCCCTGCTTACACATGCATGAGCCCACAGCCAGATCTGTACACACACAACACAACACAACACAAATAGCACACAGCTACACGTGTGAATCATGATAATCATCGTGACTGACAGGTGGAAGAAGAGGAAGGCTCTGTCTCATTCTAGAGATCTGATTGGTCATATCTGTGCTGAGTCATCAATCCTTTATTTCAGATGAGATATATCTGTGAGAACGGTCTGATCTGTCGTACCTGTGGTGGACTGACTGTCATCAGGGACACACGCAGAATGAAGAGAACCTCTCACATCACATGAACATCGTCTGCAGGGCCCATCTTCATCCGGCCTCACCTGACAACACAAACACATCCATTCAACTCTCAGGTGTTCACTCATCACCTATATATGAAGAGTTTGCTTCCAAAATGAGATGATGAATCATGTTATTGGTCATTCCAGGTGCTTTGTTTTGATTTAAGCCATTATATCTCAACACATACAGCTGACTTACACAATAAAAACATGATGACATCATAAGAACATGATTCTCATTTTGTAGGCAAACTCTTCATATAATCTAGAGTATCATGAGAGGACCAAACACACCCCTGCTGGTCTGTAGTAACCATCAGCACAAGATTGACAGTTCATCCCAGATGTGTTGTTAGTGCAACCGATGCAGACTCCGCCTCCTTCATATTGTCCATGAAGATTTAAACTGAGTTTAGCATCAGCCACCGTCTGGTTATAATAACATTCCTCTGATTTACCGTGACAGTTACACTCTGTAGAGAAACAAGAACTGCGGCTCAGTGTGAAACGTGAGGATGAGGATCCAGAATCATCCGCTCACTTCAATACATGACCAGCTCATCAGAACACATCAAAACACATGTGAGATGAGAATGAGGTCTTACTTTCACAGATGTGCCGTGTCAGGAAGGTTCCGGCCATCCAGGGTTTCTGGTTGTAACCAGGGCAACAGCGGTCACAGCTCTCTCCACATGTGTTGTGTTCACACTCACAGCTGAACTTCTGTCAAACAAACCACAACACCGGTCACCGCTCAAGAAGAACCACTACACCTCACTCTGAGTCTGAATGAAGGATCCCTTCCGAAACAAAAAGAAATGGCAATATACTGCAAAATATAATGTGATATTTTTACATCATACATTTCCATAAATTGGAAGCTGGTGCTAATATTTTTCAACATACAGCATTATATGCATTGACAATATAAGATTATATATTGAACATATAAATATATTTAAAAACAAAGACAAAAATAAATCTAATATTCATCACATTAAATCTTTTATTGAGTGTGTATTTTACATAGATGTTCCCATATGAATGTGATTGTATATTTGTAGTAGAGTAGGCGGGGCGAGACCGTGGTTCGAGACCGGTGAGTAATTGTGAATGAGCGTCAGCTGTGCGCACACCGGGCTCGAATCACGTAGGAGATAGGGAGCATATAAAAGGAACGAGTGATCGGACCGTCGAAGAGAGAGGACCGGGCCCGAACTTATGTTAAGTTTATATTTATGTTCTTGTGTTTTGTATTTATGTTTTGTTTGCCGGCGGTCGGCCGTGAGGGGTTGCTGGCCGTTATTATTTATATTAAATCTTTATTTAAACTGTCTTCCGGTTCCCGCCTCCTTCCTTCCATATCTTGAATCTTGTTACAATATTATACACATATATGACCACATTCACAGAATGATTTAAAGCAGATTTCTATTTCCCAGCATGCTTTGTTTCTGACTGCTAAAGGAGAGTAAAAAGGTTTAAATGTTGAATGTTATTTCATGTCTTTTTGCTGATTATTAATTTAGGGGATTTGTTAGTTTAATGTTGTATTACTTTGAAATTTAGAAGGGTTTGTAGTCTGTGTAAATGTGTGGGGTTACCATGGTGATGAAGAGTAGAGCCTGTGGATAGGATAATGGTTGGCCAAATATCCCTAAGGTCATATGGCTTTATTTCATAAGTAAAGCTGTGATTGTGTGTTTACTTAGTTCTCTATATGAGCATATCTATCCTTATACTATTGTAAACTAGCTATGTTTTAAGAAAGGAATTATAAGATTCCTCTGTTGGCAATTGAAGGAGAAAATGGAGTAAAGTTCTCGTCTTATGTGGATGTTGTCAATATAAACAACAAACGTAATAAAAAGTGCGGATAGAAAAGTGTTTGAGGATAAAGATGAGACTAACCTTTGTGTTTGGGATGAGAGGACAGGCTTTAGCGTGACCGTAACAGATGCACATCCCTCCCACTGATATATCCTTGATGGAGTAATAATACTGAAACACAAACACACGTCTCAGCTCATCAGTACTCTCTGACTCATCACGTCATGTGAACGGGTTCAATCAGAACACACTTTGGACAGTTTTAGAAACATTAACACTAGTTTTTAACACCAGAGAAAGACTCAAGGACTCGTGTGATGTGGTTCTGTCTCTGACACGAGTGGTGTCATGAAGAGGAGCACATGGTACAGTATAAATGAATGGAGACGCATGCACAGTCGGTGTAAACAGAACACACAAACGTCTGAGCTTTGATCTGCACGTGGAGCCGGACGAGGTTATTTTAACCACATCAAATTTAAATGAGCTCTTAAATCTCACCAGGCCCATAAGACTCTCTTTGAAGAGTTCTTGGGTACATTTATCTAAATTGCATAATTCACGAGAGAAACGTAATCCTCGGTTTAGAAAGAGAAGTCAGGTCTGACGATTGAGTCAATGTGTCTGTAGGAGTGTGATGTGTTCATAACTGAACCAGTTTAATTAAACTCCATCTGTGGATGTGCACACACACCCGTCGGGTGACGATGGGATCGATGTCTCGAGGGTCATTCAGGGCCAGGGTCATGAGGTCAGCGTTAAGGGTACGGATCCTCTGGAAGCGCAGGCGGATGAAGCGGGCAGAGGTGAAGTTCAGTAACGTGGGAGAGGGATCGTCAGCGCTGGGACGGCCGTTTATCAGCGAGGTATGTATCTGAAACAACACATCATCATATTCACACACATCACTGTTTCATTCAGAAATCAGTCTTTACACACAGCCTCTGACTACAGACAAATAAAACACAAACAAATCCTCTCAACATATGCTTTCCATAACTCAGCGGTTAGAGAAGGTCATGGGTTTCATCCCAGGGATTAAAGACACTGACAAACACATATAACATATATAATATAAGACAATGTAAGTCGCTTTGGATAAAAGTTTCTTTATCATCAAAGCTTTAAATGAGAATGTGAGATTCTAAATATTCAGTGTTCAGTACGGTCACACACACAAACACAGGCGCACGCACTCACACACACAAACGCACACAGACACGCACACAAGTACTCACAAAAACGCACGCACGCATGCACACACACACACACACAAGCACACATTACATAGACACGCGCGCACACACACACGTGCACAAACACACACAAACATCCTATACCCACAGCTGTACTCTGATGTCGGTGCCATTACTTTCATTCAAGTCAGTGAGTCTGACGGTAGGAACAGCTTAAGTGTGTGTGTGTGTGTGTGTGTGTGTGTGTGTGTCTGTGTTGAGTTGTTTTCTTTGGGTTAATGATGTGTGTTAATTAGTGCTGTGTGAGTCTGTGCTGCTGTGTGTTTTAAAAGACATATGACACAATGACATTTGAGTCAAAGCTCTGATCTTTACCACCCACCTCCCTCATTAGTACACCACACTCAATACACACACGTACACACACGCACACACACACACACACACACACACAAAGATGAATGAGAAGGAAGTTTTAATGTGTTTCTACAGCTGTGGGATCACAGGACAGTATTGAACTGTCATCATGTGTGTGTGTGTGTGTGTGTGCGTGTGTGTGTGTGTGTGTGTGTGTGTGTGTGTGTGCGTGCATGCGTGCATGCGTGCGTGTCAATTGATTATAAGTAAATGACGTTTATTTGAAATGTAATAATGTAGAAATGTTAGAGTGATGGTTAGAGGATACAGTATATACAGTATAAAAGTCACTGATACATGTTCCTGTGGCTCATTTGGTAGAGCATTGAGCTAGTAACGCAAAGGTCACAGGTTTGATCTCAGAGAACACATACTGATTCAAGATGTGTACACTAAATGAACTGCAAGTTTCTGTTGTTAGCTGAGACGTGTTTCTCACCTCCCCGTTCTCCAGCGGATGGATTTTGGAGTAGAAGGAGGTACAGATGACCCCATCATCTTGCGTGTAGGATGGAGGTCCTCTTCTGGGGGTGATGTTGAAGCGTGTGATGCACTCGGTGTCTGTTAAGGCATAATATTGCCACGGCATGTATGTTTCACCGTCCAGAGAACGCTCTAGAACCCAGTTTCCAGGACGAGGAGAGTTTGCTGCTTTGAGGATCACGTATGCGATCTGGAACACCTGTGTAAAACACAACAATACACAAACAATGAACAATAAATAAATGTTGGTGAAATAAAATTTTGCTGTTAGGCACGCTATGTTTTCTCTTCTCATTTTTTTTTGCCATCACAACAGAACTATATAGTTTTTTTAACTTTGTGTTCTTCAGTAGGTTCATGGTCAGGACATACAGTTGTTTTCAAAATTATTCAACCCCCATTGAAATTGATTGTTTTGGTCGGTTTGACATTGATTATCATAGGACTTGTTCTTCCTCCTCCAAACATAGCGTTGATCTATGGGCCCGAACAGTTCTAATTTTGTTTCATCAGTCCACAGAACACTATCCCAAAACTTCTGTGGTTTGTCCACATGACTTTTGGCATACTGCAGTCGACTCTTCTTATTCTTTGGGGACAGCAAGGGGGTGCGCCTGTGAGTTCTGGAATGGAGGCCTTCATTACGCAGGGTGCGCCGTATTGTCTGAGCAGAAACTTCAGTACCCACATCTGACAAATCTTTTCTCAGTTCCTCAGCAGTCACACAGGGACTTTTCTCCACTCTACGCTTCAGGTAGCGCACAGCAGTCGAAGTCAGCATCTTCTTTCTGCCTGACCAGGTAGCGTTTCAACAGTGCCCTTTGCCTTGAATTTGCGAATGATGCTTCCTATGGTGTCTCTTGGTATGTTTAACATCTTTGCAATCTTCTTATAGCCATTGCCCTTCCTGTGAAGAGTAATCACCTGTTCTCTTGTCTTCCTGGACCATTCTCTTGACCTCACCATGTTTGTAACCACACCAGTAAATGTCTAGAAGGAGCTGAGTATCACAGTCATTTTAAAGCTGCCTAATTGGTGCTTATTAGGCTTTATTGCTGCTCCCTGATACCCACAGGTCATTGAACCTCTGTTCTTCAGAATGGTAGTCTTTAAGGGGTTGAATAATTATGTCAATGAAGAATTCACAAAAGAAACATTTACTACTTTATTACAAAACTAATTGATCTCATTTTAGTTGCATATGGTTCTTTAAGTCCTTGTAGGATTTCATTCTGAATACAATTACAAATGTACACTAAATTCCCTAAAACCATTTACACCATTGGGGGTTGAATAATTTTGAACACAACTGTAGCTTTGTTTACCGTCAGAACTTTATACAAACATTATGATGATGCTCTTCTCTGTTTTATCTGCTTTGTGTGAGGAACAAAAAAGAAAAAGATGTGACAAAAATATCCCATGATTCCTCACTCTAAACATTCAGCAGCAAAGACCTGAAGTTTCTGCAAGATATTGTTATGAACAAGATGCGCCACTGGCGTTACTATGAATGACAAGTAATGCAGCACCCGATATTGCCGCCATAGCCAAGAAAGTCCCGCCTTCCAGTAAAACCAGCCAATCGTCAATCAATAAAGACTGTAAAATCTCTGGGGCGGGGCTCTCGTGAGGCGCTTGCCAGACTGTGTGCAGGCGCAGAAGATGAAGCAACATCGAAAAAGCTCCTCATGAACAGCAGGTTGCGATCGTTTTTACTTCTGTATTCTGACACATTTCCGAGTCAAAAGGTATTTCAAAGGAGAAAATACTGGGCGTGGCTTACGTTATTCACTGTGAATTGATTGGATGAATAAGAACAACAGTTGCATTGATTTTGAAATGAAGCTGCAGCTGACTGACAGGTGAAGGCGAGGAGTCAACAGGTGCTTCGCCCAAGCCGTCTAATTTACGCCATTTCAGAAGGAAAGTCATGTAAGGACTGAAGTGCATTTTTAGATTTTAACTGAAGATTATGAGGGCACATGAATTTTGAAAAGAAAATTACCCACATTGATCAGCTATTAACTATAAGCGCTGTATATTTCATCAAACAATATGAATTGTCATTTAAAATTTCACTGGGACTGGCAATTGCAGCTTAGCAAACCAAAGTTAAGATACAGTTCATGTCATGTTTAATATGCTTTAATTGCTCTGACGTAAATAGCTGCCCACAGGCATGAGTTGTGTAAACGGACTTGTCTTCTGCCCCCCCTCATACACACACACACACACACACACACAACAGGACATGTGTGTGTGTGGTCAGGGTTAAATAAGGCCTCAGGTGTCCATTCACTACAGCTTCTCTCAGCAGGAAATGCCACAGATTTCACAGGAGACAAACAAAACATCTGACAGAGCTATAAAAAACATGTCATAACCCACAACTTGACACAAACACCACAACACACACAGAGGCACAAACAGTCACACACATGGGCACATTCGCGTGCACGCACAGTAACACACACACACACACACACACACACACACACATGCATGTGCTCACAATATACAGTTGTCATTGTTTGATCACACAAATAATGTGTCTTTGTAAGACACAGTCTGGACTTAATGTAATCTCTGCATGTTGAAGAAACAGCTCAGTGTGTTTCATATGGTTCTCTCGCCTGCAGTAAAGTTGTTGTGCATTACAGCAACTGTAAGAGAACTTAAAAACTGAACACTTGTGATATTGGAATATTATTGCAAAAGTCTTATTCTGCTCGTTCTAGCCACAGGACAAGCAATCAAAACTTCTTTAGTTTACTCCACTTCAGGAGAAATATTGTGTTTTGAGATCTCTGTGTAGTTGATTTAAATGGAGGGTTAAGGGGGAATTATAGGGTTCTCAGCTGCCTTCTGGTTTACTTACATTATAATATCAGAATTTAACAGTAATCAGCTATTATTAATCCATTATATATATTTACAGCACAGTCTGTGTATTTTACAGTACAGCATGTGAATGTTCAAGTTCAAAGGGAAGAATTGATTTACAAAAACAACAAAAAAACATGCTTTTTGTTGTTTTATTGTTTATGAGTTATTATCACTTCATCAAAACAACCCAACTGCAGTTTGATTGATATTACTTTTGGAATGCAGAATAAAAACATGATTTTTGAAAAACAATGTAAACAAAGTCTGTATTGATCTTTCACACAGTGATGGAAAAGGAAACCACAGGTGAGATTTTAATGAACATTATTATGGGTTCTTCTTGTTTCTTTTGGTAGTGTTGTTGTGTTCATCTGTTTTGACAGGTTAATTGCATACACCTGATATTGATCAATACTTGTGTATTTAAGAGCTGGATCCTTGGTCAACCCGTCCGGCATTTTATGCGAGCTTGACTGGACCTTATTTGCCATTTTCAAATGATCTTTAATTTAAAAGCTGTGTTTCTTATTCCTGTTATCTGGGCTTATCTCTTTATTGAAATATAGCTTCAGCGCAAGTTCTGGCAGGAAGACTCAATCCTGCATCACTCACTACCAATCAACACCTAACCAATCACCTTCCAACATGGAACAGAAAAGATCGCCACTTACCCCTTTCTACGTCCGCAGTCGAAGCAACAGTGATTCGCACGCACGTTCAGCTGTTACTCAGGATGTTACAGACGATTTTATGTCTACACTAATTCTATTATGTCTATTGCTGATTCATGCTAGACTACTCTGCTGCGATTCTTTCAGTTCATACAGCCACTTGCTTTCCACAGACGTTTGGGATTCAGTTCTGGTTGTTTAATACACTCGTCGCTCAAACCTCATACAGGTCACGGCAGGCGTTTCATTCAACAACCGTGTTGGAGGCTCTCAAAAGGCATCTCTGGATTTATTTGCACGATTCTGAATTATGTTAGTGCTTTAAATGAAACAACGTATGCAGCGTTTGTTCCTTTAAGCTATCACCAATTTCGTTTTGATTTGAAGCATTCATAAGACGCAATAGTCATGTATGAGAGTGTTATGCATTTAAACGTGCGTGCTGGTCTGTTTGTTTAAATGCAGCATAGATGTAACAGCATCACAAATGGCCTGGAGTGTATAGCGCATGTTAACATCGGAACAGCTGAGCAGCTAAGGGAGTCGTAAACCGTCACGTGTGTTTTTCCAACTAATATAGGAAACAGGTAAGGTATTCTTGCTTTCGTTGCTTTCCCTTTCTGTTGACCGTTCAGCTAATGGCCAGCATGGTGATCGTGACAGTCGATCAGTCCGCAACCTCTCTTCCAATGTCATATTGTTTTGTCCTTGTCCTCATGGCACGTTGATAAAATGCTTCCCTACACTTAACTGCTGTGTTTAATTACGACGGTGGATTTATAACAAGATACGGGAAAACTACGTTTACTTCAGTGGCCACAGGCCCTATTTTCGCCGTCAAAGCTCCTTCATAAATTACAGCTGGTTCAAAACTCTCCCGTCCGAATCTTCTGCCGGACTTCTACAGCCGAGCATATTACTCCCACATTACAACACTTGCACTGGCTTCCGGTGAAATGTCGAATTCAATTTAAAATTCTTCCGTCTACAAAGCGTTAAAAAGCCATGGCTCCTCCCTACTTAGAACAACTCCTTCAATCCTAAACTCCCATTTGCACTTTCAGATCATCTTTTGCATCTAATCTTGTTGTTTCTCGAACACGCACAACTATGGGTTCTCGAGCTTCAGTCACACAGCTCCCTACCTTTAGAACTCAATACCGCAGGATGTGAAAAGTAGCACAATTTAAAGGTTTTAAATCTCATTTTAAAACTTTTTTTTTAGACTGGCGATCTGTGATTTTTAATTGTGTGCCTATCCCATGTTAATATGTAGCTCGTATTAATTGTTTTTATTTGATGACTGTTGTGACTATTTGCTGTACGGTGTCAGTAAGGCGCCCGTAAATAAAATGTAGTAGTAGTATTTTAACGGTACAAAGTTGAGCGGTCCGTGATTAGATTAGATGTGGTTGCCTTTTTTCCAGAGAATCCATGTTATATGAATATATATATATATATATATATATTTTGTCGCAGGAGCAAAGAATGGTTACAGCGGTTGCGCTAATTGCGTTCACTGCTCCATCTGTTTTCGTCTCGTTTGCATTATTTGGGCAATCAGTAGTTTGCTTATTCAGTCGTTGTGAAGACAGAGATAAGTTAAAGGGGTGATATGACACAGCTGGAACGAACTTTATCATTTGTTTCGATGTAATACAATCTGTATACATGATTTGAGATCAAGGTGCCGTAATTCCACATGCCATGCCTGCCTAGGTAGCCAAAACAGCCTGGCCCAAATCCAGTAGACCAAAAAATAAAAAGAAAAAATAACTCTGCAGTTGCGGTTGCTAGACTCATCCCAAATCGGAAGTTACGTGGCTCTAGACACAGGCTATATGAACTCCATGCAGCCGGAACGAGTTTCAATCCCAAATAGGAAAACTAAGTGAACGAGGGCGTGCCTTCAATCGGCATCACACACAAAGAAGCAGAAGGACAAGCATACTTTTCACAAACAAGCCGCTCTGTCTAGTGCTCTTGAAAAAACGTATCGCACTTGTTAAACCACGCAACACAACAAGAGTGATTCAACCTAATACGCCAATGGGGCTGTCTGGTGCAAAATGATATTAACACAACTCTCGTTTTAGGTGACAGTCAAGAACAAGATCATCGTGTCCGTCCAAAGAGGATTGAGGATGCCTTCAAGATCCATCATAATGTAAGATCATCAGATCGCCTCCCCTTGTACCTGGTAAAAATCCATCATTTATCGAGGCCGGAACGGAAACAAAGTCTTATTGTTTTACACTTGGTATTCTCAGTCTCTTCCTGATGGAAGGAGTTGGTACTCGCTAAAATGGGAAGTCCAGAATCTGTACTGATATTGCTTTCTCATCATCCCCTGTCACATAAAGCCTGCATGGTCTCATGTTGTTTTATTCCATCGATTTTCATGGCTTATTCACGGACACGAGTCAATCGTCTTTCGTTGGAAAGAAAGTTCCAAACCAGGCCGTGATCCTGTAACGATTAAGACTTTCAAGAGCGGATTACGAACCTGAAACATTAAGTGCATTGCATATATGACGTCGTATACCAGCAGCCTTAATTCAAGAATCATGATGTGCTTAGTATATTTAGCCCCATCTATACACTCGTTACCTAAAGACTAAACACTCATGACAGGATTTCAGTGTGGAAATTATTCTCGTCGAATACAATTAAATCCTTGACGGAATTAATTCACACATTTGGTTAATTACCCTCCGAGTTTTGAAAAATGAAAGCATAAGTTAAACCCTGAAGGCTCAGCAAACTCAAGTCACAATATATATTTTTCATGGATATGCTGGTGTCGTATATATTTGACACATATACACTGCAAAACGCTCTTTTACTTAAGTATCACGGTAATATGAAGCTTCACCCACGATCCGGTGAGTTTGTTCATCTCCTCTTAAGTATTTTGTGAAATAATTGGTGGTGGTGTCTCGTTTTCTCATTCATTACTCTTCGATCATGTTCATTATCAGTCACTATAGCCTTTTGTTCCGGGTATCATGGTCCCATCTTCACGTCATGGCTATCCAAGCATCTGTCTATCGTCCCGGCCCACAATTTCAATGACGCTTTATTTTAAAGATGGTTGCATAACTCTTTCCCACTCTTTTATTTTACTTAACGGAGGACCTGCCACTTAAGCTTAATTAAGAACATGTGATCTATCACCCCTCCTATATCAGACAACACTTTGGGATCGGAGCAGCTAAGAAGCTGCTGAGTGAGGATTTAAAAAAAAGCTGGTGTGCAGATGTTTATCATCCGCATTCAAACCCTACATAAGACCTGACTCCAAAACCATCATGGAAGCCCAACAAGCTCTTTCAAGCCAAGATCAAGGATCGGAGCAGCCACTACCGCTGCTGAACGCGGAATTCCAATGGAAAAAATTAAACAGACAGGTAGATGGTCATCCTCTGCTTATGAGTCTTAAGACTGGACTACTCTATCATCACAGCAGCTCAACAAGCCATATCCGGCCAAGATCCAGGTATTTCATGCATTTACTAGTGATGGTGTCTTGCTTCCCCCAACACTTGTTTCTATGTTGTGGCCCATTGTGCCCTTGTATCTATGTTGTGGGCTATCGAGGCGTCATCTCGATGTTTGCCCCTCCTGTATACCTACACTCCTTCAGGATCGGAGCAGCCACTACCGCAGCCTAACAGGGAATTCCAATGGAAACAAATAAACGGACAGGTACATGGTCATCCTCTGCTTATGAGTCTTAATAAGAATGGACTAGCCTACCATCTCAGCAGCTCAACAAGCCCTATCCGGCCAAGATCCAGGATCGGAGCAGCCACTACCGCAGCCTAACAGGGAATTCCAATGGAAACAATTAAACGGACAGGTAGATGGTCATCCTCTGCTTATGAGTCTTAATAAGACTGGACTCCTCTACCATCACGGCATCAGTCACCTTGCATCAGTGTCGTGGCCTATCAAGGCCTTGTCTCAGTGTCGTGGCTTATCAAGGCCTTGTCTCAGTGTTGTGGCCTATCGGGGCCTTGTCTCAGTGTTGTGGCCTATCGGGGCCTTGTCAGTGTTGTGGCCTATCGTGGCCTTGTCAGTGGTGTGGCCTATCTGGGTCTTGTCTCACCAGTGGCCTGTACGGGCCTTGTCAGTGTTGTGGCCTATCGGGGCCTCGTCTACATGTTTGTGGCCTATCGCTATCGGGGCCTCGTCTACATGTTGTGGCCTATCGGGGCCTCGTCTACATGTTGTGGCCTATCGGGGCCTCGTCTACATGTTGTGGCCTATCGGGGCCTTGTCAGTGTTGTGGCCTATCGGGGCCTCGCCTCAGTGTTGCTTACTGCCCAGTGACCGGTCAATTGTTTACATCATTAACATTTGCATTTAGTCTCGTTCTGCAGGAACCCCTATAGACTCCAACCAGCGGTTGAGTAGAAATCCCTTTTGTTTTGGGGGGGTAGGCCCCGCTTGAGAGGTAAGCCTATGACCATTCTCGGGGGTTGGCTACGGCCCCGCCTTCATCTCAAGGCGGGAAGTGGAGGACTTCTTGGCCCTCTGGATGCGAGCTACGGACAGGGCCTACTCCAAAGAAACCCAATAACCATCTTTACTATAACCATATATTCTGTCTATCAGCTGTCTAATAAATGTTGAATACTCAACATTCACCTCCCGAGTCTTTCTTGTAGAAATATAGCTTCAGCGCAAGTTCTGTCAGGAAGACTCAATCCTGCATCACTCACTACCAATCAACACCTAACCAATCACCTTCCAACATGGAACATGTTAGGTTTTATGTGGAGAGAAAGATTTTGACCCTTTCGGCCTTCTTTACTTTCTCTCCTTTCCTCCTCTCTGTTCCCACCATCTCGTTTCCTTGTTACCTTTCCCTGAGTGTTTCATTACCCACACCTGCCCCTTGTTAATTATCCTTTGTCTGTCTATCTATACAAGATCCTCATGTATATTGTCCTGTGCTCGTTCGCTGTAACTGTACTTAGCGTGTGCTTGTTTGCCTGTACTCCATGAAGGACATCTGGTCAAGACAAAGTTAAGTCTTAGTATATTGTAGTAATCTAGTTCTACCAGAAAGACTCGGAGGCCAAAGTTGAGTATACAACATTTATTTGACAGCTGATAGACAGAATATATATGGATATAATAAGGTGGTAACAGTTCTTTGGAGTAGGCCCTGTCCGTGGCTCGCATCCAGAGGGCCAAGAAGTCCTCCACTTCCCGCCTTGAGATGGAAAGGCGGGGGCGTAGCCAACCCCCTTGGGGTTATATTGACAGGGACCTCCTGGTGGTGGTGGGGAGGATGGGGGGCGAATCACGTAGCTCCGACTGCGGACATAGGAAGGGGTAAGTGGCGATCTTTTATGTTTCATGTCGGAAGGTGATTGGTTGGGTGTTGATTGGCAATGAGTGATACAAGATTGAGTCTTCCTGGCAGAACTAGCGCTGAAGCTACATTTCTACTAGAAAGACTCGGAGGCCAAAGTTGAGTATACAACATTTATTTGACAGCTGATAGACAGAATATATATGGATATAATAAGGTGTTAACAGTTCTTTGGAGTAGGCCCTGTCCGTGGCTCGCATCCAGAGGGCCAAGAAGTCCTCCACTTCTCGCCTTGAGATGGTAAGGCGGGGGCGTAGCCAACCCCAGAGAATGATCGTGGGCTTACCTCTGGAGCGGGGCCTACCCCCCCCAAAAGAAATGATTTCTACTCACCTGCTGGTTGGAGTCTCAAGCAGAACCTGCAGAACGATATTAATTGCAAATGTTAGTGATAAAACAATTTACCGGTCGCTGCTCGTGAGTAACACTGAGACGGGGCCCGATAGGCCACAACATATACACGAGGCCTCGATGGGCCACAGCACTGACGAGGCTGACGAGGGGCCCCAGTGACAGAGGTCCCGATAGGCCTCAACACTGACGAGGCTTTGATGGGCCACAACTCTGATACATAGCCCGGAAGGCACGACACTTGAGACAAGGCCCCGATGGGCAGCAACCACTGACAAGGCCACGATGGGCCACAACATAAAAATGCAGCCCTAATAGGGCACAACACTGAGACGAGGCCCGCTGGGCCACAACACTGACAAGACCCCGAAAGGCCACGACATTATGAGGTCCATCCAGCCCCTTCTTTTTGACAAGGCCCCGACGGGCCACAACCACTGACAAGGCCGACTAGAGGCCCCAGTGACAGAAGGCCTGCTAGGCCACAACACTGACAAGGCCGCGATGGGCCACAACATAGGAACGCAGCCCTAATAGGGCACAACACTGAGACGAGGCCCGCTGGGCCACAATACTGACAAGACCCCGAAAGGCCACGACATTATGAGGTATATCCAGCCCCTTCTTTTTGACAAGGCCCCGACGGGCCACAACCACTGACAAGGCCGACTGGAGGCCCCAGTGACAGAAGGCCTGCTAGGCCACAACACTAACAAGGCCACGATGGGCCACAACATAGAAACGCAGCCCTAATAGGGCACAACACTGAGACAAGGCCCGCTGGGCCGCAACACTGACAAGACCCCGGAAGGCCACGACATTATGAGGTACATCCAGCCCCTTCTTTTTGACAAGGCCCCGACGGGCCACAACCACTGACAAGGCCGACTAGAGGCCCCAGTGACGGAAGGCCTGCTAGGCCACAACACTGACAAGGCCACGATGGGCCACAACATAGAAACGCAGCCCTATTGGGCCACAACACTGAACAGGCCTTGGAAGGCCACGATACTGAACAGGCCTTGGTAGGCCGTGACACACCACCACCAGTATTTGCAAGATTTACCTGGATATTAGACGGATAGGCTCGTTGAGCTGCCGTAATGGTAGAGGAGTCCGGTCTTATTAAGACTCATAAGCAGAGGATGACCATCTACCTGTCCATTTAATGGTTCCCATTGGACTTCCGCGTTCGACTGCGGTAGTACTTGCTCTGATCCTGAAGGAGTGTCGGTATACAGGAGGGGCGCACATCGAGCTGACGCCTGGATCTTGACCGGATGAGGCTTGTTGAGCTGTTATGAGGTTTTCCATTAGAATTCCACGTTCAGCCCGGTTCTGGCTGCTCCGATCCTTGATCTTGACTTGAAAGAGCTTGTTGGACTTCCATGATGATTTTGGAGTCGGGTCTTATGTAGGGTTTAAATGCAGATGACAAACATCTGCGCACCAGCTTTGTTGAAATCCTCACTCTGCAGCTTCGTAGTTGCTCCGATCCCAAAGTATTTTCAGATCGTGGTGAAGCTTCATCGGTATATCCTTGAAAATGTATATTGTGACTTGAGTTGCTGATCCTTCAGGGTTTAACTTATGCTTTCATTTTCCCAAAACTCAGAGGGTATTTAACCGAATGTGTGAATTAATTCCATCAAGGAATAACGACGAGAATGTCGCGCTGAAATCCTGTCATGAGTACTTAGCTTTAGGTTACGAGTGTATAGATGGGGTTAAATATACTTAAGTTCATCATGATTCTTGAATTAATGCTGTTGGTATACGACGTCATGCATGGACGTCATGCGTACTCCGCTCTTGAAAGTCTTAATCGTTACTGGATCATGGCCTGGTTTGGAACTTCTTTCCAACGAAAGACGATTGACTCTTGACTGCGAATAAGCCATGATAAACGATGGAATAAAACAATGTGAGACCATACGGGCTTTATGTGGCAGGCTATAATGAGAAGCATGTCAGTACAGATTCCGGACTTCCCATTTTTAGCGAGTACCAACTCCTGCCATCAGGAAGAGAATCATGATTGATCTTGAAGGCATCCTCGATCCGCTTTGGACAGAGACAAGGATCTTGTTGTTGACTGACCTAAAACGAGAGGTGTGTTAATATCATTTGCACCAGACAGCCCCGTAGCGTATTAGGTTGAATCCCTCTCGTTGTGTTGCGTGGTCTCATGAGTGCGATACGGTTTTTACAAGAGCACTAGACAAAGCAGCTTGTTGTGAAGAGTTTGCTTGTCTTTCTGTTCCTTTGTGTATGACGCCGATTAAGGCACGCCACTCGTTCACTTAGGTTCCTATAGTGATTGAACTCATTCCGGCTGCATGGAGTTCATATAGCCTGTGTCTAGAGCCAGGTAACTTCCTATATGGCATGAGTCTAGCTACCGCAACTGCAGAGTTATATTTTCTTTTTGGCCTAGGTGTTTTGGTTACCTAGGCGACATGGCATGTGGAATTCCAGCACCTTGACATCGAATCATGTATACAGATTGTATTACGTCGAACAACGATAAGTTCGTTCTGCTATGTCACGTCGCCCCTTTACACTTATTTCTGTCTTCACAACGACCGAAAAAAAAAAAAAAAGCAAAATACCGAATTACCAAATATCGTGACGAGACTAGAACAGATGGAGCAGCGAACGCAAATGCGCAACTGCTGAAACCAATCTTTGCTCCTACGACAAAATGTAAATATATTCGTTTAACCGTGAAAATGCATGCTGCTCATGCGTGGATTTTTTGGAAAAAGGCAACCACAGAATCTAATCACTGACCGCTCTACTTGAACCGTGAAAATACTACTACTACTACTACTACTACATTTTTATTTACAGGCGCCTTACTGACACTTGAGACCGTACACAAATAGTCACAACGGTCATCAAATACAACAATAATACGAGCTAGATATAAACATGGAATAAGCAGGCAAATAATGTCACAGAAAAACCAGCCTAAATATGTTTAAACGAGATTTACAACCTTAAATGTTTCTACTTCGCATCCTGTGGTATTGAGTTCCAAAAGTGGGGAGCTGTGTGACTGGAGCTCGAGAATCCATAGCTGTGCATGTTCGAGGAAGAATAAGATTAGATGCAGAAGATGATCTGAGAGTGCGAGTGGAAGTTGGGATTGATGGAGTTCTAGTAGGGAGGAGCCGTGGCTGTTTAACGCTTTGTAGACAGGAGGCTTTAAATTTAATTCGAGATTTCACCGGACCCGGTGCAAGTGTTTTAAAGTGGAAGTAATATGCTCAGCTGTAGAAGTCCGGCAGATGATTCGTACGGGAGAGTTTTTGAACCAGCTATAATTTGTGAAGGAGTTTTGATGGCGAAAGTAGGCCTGTGGCCGCTGAAGTAAACGTAGTTTTCCCGTATCATGCTATTAATCCGCTGTGTCATATTTGAACACCACAGTTTAATGCATTGAAGCATTATTCAACGTGCCATGATGACGAGGCCAAGACAAAATGCCATTAGAAGAGAAGTTGCGGACTGATCGACTGTCATGATCACCATGCTGGCCATTAGCTGAACGGCCCCCAGAAAGGGTAAGCAACAGAAGCAAGAATACCTTACCTGTTTCCTGTATTAGTTGTTAAAACACGTGTGAGGATTTACGTCTCCTTGCTGCTCAGCTGTTCCGATGTAAACATGCGCTATACACGCCAGAAAATTTGTGATGCCGTCGCATCTAAGATGTATTTAAGCAAACATACCAGCACACGCGTTAAAATGCGTAACAAACTCATACATGATGATTGCGTCTTATGCATGCTTCGAATCAAAGGAAATTGGTGATAGCTTAAGGTACAAACGCTGCATAGTTGTTTCAAGTAAACACTACGTATCGCTGAAGCTTGTATATAATTCCAGAGGTGCCTTTGAGAGCTTCGACCGGTTGTTGATGAAACGCCTGCCGTGCACAGTAGAGGTTTGAGCGACGAGTGTGTTAAACAACCAGAATTAACTGAATCCCAAACGTCTTGGAAAGCAAGTTGCTGTATGAGCTGGAAGAATCGCGTCAGAGTAGCTTAGCATGAATTAGCAATAGCCGTGTACGCATAAATTCATGTGTGTAACATCCTGTGTAACTGCTGAACGAGCGTGCGAATCACGTTGGAATCACGTAGCTCCGACTGCGGACATAGGAAGGGGTAAGTGGCGATCTATTATGTTTCATGTCGGAAGGTGATTGGTTGGGTGTTGATTGGCAATGAGTGATACAAGATTGAGTCTTCCTGGCAGAACTAGCGCTGAAGCTACATTTCTTGTCAAGTGTTTTTTAGTTTAGTCCAGTTTCCGTTAGTCTTTGTTCTGTTGTGCCTAAGTAACCATTTTTGTTGTTTTAACCCCATCGTGGGTCTTTGTTTTGTGTTTAAATAAATATTGTCTTTGTGAAACCCCTTAACACTGCTGCCTGCAAGTTGGTTCTTCCAGTGTATCCTTGACACCGCGCCTCACATCACTATCTTTGACAAGGTCCATCTGGTGCAGTGACTTTATTTGATAAAAGGGTTTTTACGTCATTGACCCATCTCATACTATAACTGGGTATGAATCCAAGCAACAGTTATGATTAGAGGATCAAGAAAGAGGATGCTTATGGCAGGTTTACAAGTCATCGTTTGACACTTTAATCACACAGTAAGATTTTAATATTGTTACATCCCTACTAAAGATATTAATATGATTACTATAACCATATATTCTGTCTATCAGCTGTCTAATAAATGTTGAATACTCAACATTCGCCTCCCGAGTCTTTCACTCACTACCAATCAACACCTAACCAATCACCTTCCAACATGGAACATAAAAGATTGGCACTTACCCCTTTCTATGTCCGCAGTCGAAGCAACAGTGATTCGCCCCCATCCTCCCCACCACCACCAGGAGGTCCCTGTCAATATAACCCCAGGGGGGTTGGCTACGCCCCCGCCTTCATCTGAGGCAGGAAGTGGAGGACTTCTTGGCCCTCTGGATGCGAGCTACGGACAGGGCCTACTCCAAAGACACCCAATAACCATCTTTACTATAACCATATATTCTGTCTATCAGCTGTCTAATAAATGTTGAATACTCAAAATTCGCCTCCCGAGTCTTTCTGGTAGAACCCCTAACTTAATGAATAAGAAATATTTGGACTCTTACCTCAGTTTTTTGTTGCTTCCCTGAGCCGGAATGTAACATCATGACTAGAAGTCTATCAGAAGATGTCTGTTCCTGTTCTTCAGAAGATGTGTGTGTGTGTTGTTTAATGTAGTGAAGTGTGGTGCTGATGAGAGGTTATTATGTGTTGTCAGGAGAAGATGACAGTTGTGTTTTAATGCTGATTGTCATCAGTAATCACACACACACATGAATAAGATGTATTAACTGTAAATAACCTCTACGCCTCTTTAACGAACACTCCATCACAATCATTTCTCATCTAACACCCCTCTCTCTCTCTCTCTCTCTCTCACTTAGTCACTCACTCACTCACTCTCACTCACTTCCTGTATTGTTCTGTTTTGGTTTAATCAAAATCCCTGTATGTGTCTTATGATCTATTTTTATGTGTGTTTTATCAACAGGCAGATAAGATGAGATTTTTTCATATATCTTCAGCCTAGAGACACAAATGCATTCATGTCACATACACAACAGATCATAATGTTAGTGACAGAATGAAGGCGGTGTCAGGCTTAGAAGCTTTCTCTTGATATTATTCCTAAAATTGTGCACTGAGAAATAAAACTTGTTGATATTCACACAATTATTCAGATAACTGCAACTTTACACTATAAAGTCATTCTGATGAAAGATCTGAAAACGTCTTTCCATTTGCAAAATCTGAGACCATAAAAAAAATATTTAGATTTGTCTTTTACTTACAACATTATTCCCAAAGTGACTTTTCATAATTTTGATAAAAAATATGAAGTGACACTAAACATTAGGGATGTAACAATATGATGGATATGGTGTCTTCACAACAGCAACATAGTCTTAATATTATGGTGGTCACATGACTGTATGAAACAGGTCTTCGGCGTGTCTTGAGTTTGCCTCATCATGTCATGTCTTTTATTGGTCTTGTGGCAGATTCATGGCGATGTCTTAGGATTTATGTGGAGAGAAAGATTTTGACCCTTTCGGCCTTCTATACTTTCTCTCCTGTCCTCCTCTCTGTTCCCACCATCTCGTTTCCTTGTTACCTTTCCCTGAGTGTTTCATTACCCACACCTGCCCCTTGTTAATTATCCTTTGTCTGTCTATCTATATAAGATCCTCATGTATATTGTCCTGTGCTCGTTCGCTGTAACTGTACTTAGCGTGTGCTTGTTTGCCTGTACTCCATGAAGGACATCTGGTCAAGACAAAGTTAAGTCTTAGTATATTGTAGTGTTCTAGTTCTTGTCAAGTGTTTTTTAGTTTAGTCCAGTTTCCGTTAGTCTTTGTTCTGTTGTGCCTAAGTAACCATTTTTGTTGTTTTAACCCCATCGTGGGTCTTTGTTTTGTGTTTAAATAAATCTTGTCTTTGTGAAACCCCTTAACACTGCTGCCTGCAAGTGGGTTCTTCCAGAGTATCCTTGACACTGCGCCTCACATCACTATCTTTGACAAGGTCCATCTGGTGCAGTGACTTTATTTGATAAAAGGGTTTTTAGGTCATTCACCCATCTCATACTATAACTGGGTATGAATCCAAGCAACAGTTATGATTAGAAGATCAAGAAAGAGGATGCTTATGGCAGGTTTACGAGTCATCGTTTGACACTTTAATCACACAGTAAGATTTTAATATTGTTACATCCCTACTAAAGATAAAATAGTACGATAAACTATTTGACTGTGAACTTTGCTTTTCATTGTTTGTATTTTTTCATCTCATCTATGAACGTGCAGATCCTGCAGCGCTGTCTAACTGAACACTGACGGTAAGTGTCTGGATGTGTTTGTCATTTCCTGCAGATGGGCGGCACTGCTCATAAACACCGATGGGACAATTATGACAAAGACAGACACACACACATGTATGTTTTATTATCTACGTGGGGACAGTCCTGTAATGAGTTGTATACTGCACAAACTGTATATTTGATCCCCTAACACAACCACTAAACCTAAAGATCATAGAAAACATTTTCAGATGTTAGATTTTCAAAAAGTTCCCATGAGTTGGTGTGCATTCAGGTTTAGGTCCCCACTAACATGTAAAAATCAAGTCTACACGCACACACTGAACTGAACGACACATGATGATGATAATGAAGCTGTGTGTTTATTGGCTGGCTGAATGACGATGATGATGATGTCAGGTGTTTTTACCTGCTGCAGATCCAGAGTAATAGTGACGTGATGATACTCCACACCGTTCATGATACTGGGACTCTGCCACCACCTGTTTGTTCCGTCGATGGCGTACTCTATGGGATGCCTCTCTGCACACATGACACACATCATCACAAATCACACTTCTGTTTGCTGTTTCTCAGATGACAGTGAAACACAGACTGAATTAACATCCACTTTAAATCTCAACTGTCTGCATTCCCATTGGAGGTTAATGCATCGCTTCATTGCTCATGTGCATACTTAAACTTTCTCAACTTTTATTCCCATTCAGATAAAATACAGAGTTGTTACAAGTTTCTGGTAAATAAGTTATGAAACGTGTGAATGCAGTTCTTTTGTCACACATGAAACTCATAAATAATGTGTGTGTCTCTCTTATGACTTTGACCTGTGTGAGTTGAGTTCTGTCTAGTGAAGATGAGTTTCATTAAGAGTTGAAATATCTCATGTTTACGTGAACTTGTCAAACTCCAGTGACTCCTTGAGTGCGTTAACATGCACAGTCTTACTCTGGTTATGTGTAGGTCATGTAAACATGTAAAACGGTTTTCTTTAATTGATGAAAGCTCATAAATGGTGTAAGTAAAACATGATCAGCAGAGGTCGTTTTTTGCCCATTACTTCGATGTCATGCTGCATGTAAATGTCTTTACCGGTTTTCTCTCAGTTTTGTTTATCTGCGCATGTCTGGAAGTCGCAATAGTTAAAGTCACAAACGGAAGTAACGGTAAAATAACACATAAACGTCGGCTCTGGAATCATGCAGTTGATGTAGAAACGTCAAAATGAAGAACTATTGTTGCATATGCAGGTACTGCAGACATGAGAAGAGGGTGATTAAACAGACTATCGACGATTACGTCATTGCACGCCAGAAAACCTGACAAGTGTCAAACTTGGGTGTAAATGTGATTTTCTGCATAGCCGATTTATTACTATGCATGTAAACATGTGAAAAGAGGTTAAGAACTACTGCCTCCTCCAGGCCCACTGCCACAAATGCCAGCACCACCACAATGGCAGACTCCTGGGCCATCCCCGCTGGCTCCATTAGTCCCTCGAACACAGCCACGGTAACGTCAGTCCCAGTTCCCCTAGTCCCTACGACATGGCCACGGACGCCACCCCAATTCCTACTTGATTCCCCTGATCCCCCAAGCTGGGAGCACTGTCCTTGAGGCTGCCTGTCCTGTACCATGTTCTAGGACGCCCATCCCCTTCCCCCAGTTTTTGCTGTACTGTTCCCTCTTGGACTACATTTCCCATTAACCTCCACGCTCCCTCACCTGTTTCTCATTTGTTCTCGTCATCACCTGCACCTCACCAGCCCCGTCATCAGCCACGCTTTAAAAAACTCACTCACAGTCACTGTCTGGTCTCGAATTCAATCCAATGGAAACCGATTTTACATGCTACCTACCAGTAGGAACTAACCTGTCTTCAGAGTGTTTCCGAGTGTATACTCACCTGTTGATACTACACTTTCTTCTCTCTCTCTCTCTCTCTCTCTCTCTCTCTCTCTCTCTCTCTCCGAGTGCATGCTGGGAGGGAGTGAACGTTGGTGTGAATGAGAACCTCTCTGTTGAAGTGAGAGCTATCTTTATTCTTCTTTAAGTTTAAAACCTTTATTTATTTATTTTTTGGGTGTGTTTGTGTAGGTTTACAAACATAGCCTTTGCTGGCTTTGGTCAGCGTGTGGGGTGATGGGGTCGGATGTAAGAGATTTCTCGCGACTGACAATCGGGCACGGCTGCAAATGCATGCCTGATGCCGCGGTGTCGGTGGAGGTTTGTCTGATAGCCGTGAGTGTGGCGGTCGGAGGCGCTAATATTAGATCTACCTCCCGTATGAATAAGGCCATTGTGATTTTCTTGAGTCAAAGCCAAATGGTGGATGAATTAATTGAGACAGGACTAGTTATTAATGAGACCTTTGTACCCGTTTTACCTTTATCAAGCCCATCGAAGAAAGTGGTTCTATTGAACGTACCCCCGTTTGTTAAAAATGAATGTCTAGAGCAGATACTTCAGAGGCATGGTAAAATAGTAAGTCCCATAAAAATGATCGCGCTTGGATGCAAAAACCCTGAAATTAAGCACGTAATGTCTTTTCGGCGTAAGGCTTTCATGATTTTGAACACTCAGAGCGATCCCTTGAGCCTGTCAGTGAAGTTAAACATAGAAGGTAAAGATTACACAAGATTCATCAGCTCTGAGTCCATGAGGTGTTTCGTTTGTGGCGAATTTGGACATATCAGGCAAACTTGCCCGAATCGGGACAGGCCAGCGAGGCCTGATGTGGCCTCATATGCGGTAAACATTGAGCGGGTGACGGGCGCGGGAGTTACCCCAGCCGAACGGAGCGATTTCTGCACCGGCTGACTCGCCCGAGGTGAGACCGGTGCTGGTTGCCTCTAAAGTCGGCCCGGAGAAGGCGGTTGAATAGGCGGCCGGGCCCAGTTATACACCTGCTGCTCCGGTGGCAGAGACGAGCACTGAAAGGGTGTTCCCCCAGTCTGTACCTGAGACCGTTACGCTTCACGAGAAACAAACACAACCTGACAAAACTGATATTCAAGCCACCAATGACTCAGAATTCAGTCAGAATGATATATTATCTCAAGAGCTCATGGATTCAGAGTCTCAAATGCATGATTCGGTGGTATTTCAACAGTGTGCCCATTCACCACAGATCTGACAACTGTTATACTTAGTGCCTATGCTGATGACGTTACCGTTATTGTTAGATCTGTTAAAGACATTAAGTATTTAAGTGAATCTCTTGAGGCTTACCAGAAAGCCTCATCCTCACGAATTAATTGGCAAAAGAGTGCTTCTTTTTTACTGGGGGAATGGGAAGATGGGGGTCCTCCTGAACTTCCTCAGCAATGTTCCTGGAGTATGGATGGGTTTAAGGTGTTGGGTGTTTTCCTCAGAACTTACCAGTTTATGCAAAAGAACTGGGATGGCGTCTTTGAAAAAGTTTCTGGACGTTTGTAGAGATGGAGATGGATACTGCCCCAGTCATACAGGGGAAGAGTGCTCATTGTGAATAATTTGGCAGCTTCCATGATTTGGCTTCGCTTAAATGTGCTGGACCCTCCAAAAGATCTGTTGCAACGCGTGCAGAAGATTTTTGTGGACTTCTTTTGGGATGTTTATCATTGGCTCCCTCAAGCGGTTCTGTATCTATCAGTCAATGAAGGGGGTCAAGGGTTAATTGATTTAACAGCTAAGGTCAAAGCCATGAGGTTAAAGACTGTCCAAAACTTACTGTACCCCGTTGAATTCAGGACATGGGTGTCTTTTGATCTGGATTTGCTCAAAACTGTTGGCGGGTTTCGTCTTGATATGCAACTGTTCTTAATGTCTTGTCAGGGTGCAAGTTTTTTGTCTGATGTGACCTTTTATGATACAGTGATAAAATCTTTTTAAGATATTTAGGCAAGAAAATCAACATTATGGCCTAAATGAGCAACTGTTTTATAATTCCTTTTTAGGTAATGATTTTTGTGCATCCAACAAAATGGTGCAATCTTTTATGAATAGAGGATTGACCAAAGTGGCACATTTGGTTGATTTTTCCTCCAGAACGTGGAGGTCAATAGTGCACATCTGTGGTCAAGTGGGTTTCAGATCAATCAGAACAGTAGAGCGGTTCATAGAGGGGTTGAAAGCAGCCTTCCCCCCCCACACTCCTCCAGTTTGTAAACTGCTTTCTGTCAGGAGGTTCCTCCAATTACACTTTTTCCCAAATTGGTTGTGTCCCCAAGAGTCTGTTGTTCAGAAGATGATCGCAAAGGGAAACTGTTAATGTTTAAAAGGTTGCAAGACTTTGATTTCCAGACAGCAGGAAAAAAAGAACTTTATTTGACTTGTGTTAAAGTAGATTATTTTGAGAGCATTAAGGACAGATGTGATACAAAAATGGAGGGATTTTTTAACAGTTTCTGCTGATCTTTCTCCTTCCTGGAGGCTTTTTTATAAAGGCCCACTTCCCAAAATATCTGGGGATTTACAGTGGAGAATACTGCATTGTGCTTTGCCCACAAATAATCATGTTAGCAAGTTTAATCCTAATGTTTCAGCAGCTTGTTTTTTCTGTTCTGCACCAGAAACGGTTTACCATGCTTTTACTGAATGTTCTAGATTGGATTCTCTGTTTACATTGCTGGAAAGAATACTTGGGCAATTGGGTTTTCTTTTTAATAGGACACGTTTTGTGTATGGCTGTAAATATTCAAAAACGTACAAACAGCAGAGTACTGTGGCAAATTTTGTAATTGACCAGGCCAAGCTAGCCGTTTGGAAGTCTTGCAGGCTGGCTGCTGAAGGGCGAAATATCAATGTTCTTCAACTGTTCACTGCTCTAGTTGAATCCAGAATTAGAGTAGAACACATATCTTTTTCAAATGACAGAGAACATTCTTGAAATTGAGTTCAAATGGTGTATAAATGGAGCGTTATTGTCTCTCTGTAAAGATGGGTAGAACTGGTGATATGTTTGATGGCGGGATCCATTTATTTCGTTTATTTATAATTTTTTTCTTTCTTTTCAATAGTTTTTTCATATTTATATTTTTTATTTTCCCTCTTTCTTTTCCCCTGACATTATTATGTTATATTATTAATTTGCCTAAGGGATAATATAACGCTTGTTTAAGTCGAAGTGTCTCTCTCTCTCTCTCTCTCTCTCTGTGTGTCTCTCTCTCTCTCATCTCTTCTAATGACATGTTATATTAATCACTATGTGGGCGTGTGCGTGTGTTTAAAGAGAGCTGGGATTAGAGGATGTAAATCATTACTGGCTCTGGATGACAGTCTTGTGACGGTTTAACTCCGGTGAGTCACACCACATGTTTGATTGAGACCTTTGAAACAGATTAAATAACTCAACACTGATACCTGGAGGAACAGGCTTTCGGTACAGGTGACAAAAAGACACAATGATGAACGTGACGGCGTTATATTTCAGCCCAACATCACAAGAAAGATCATCATATTGTGTATAGGTATAGGCATATGATATATATTTTAAGGGCGTAAATGAGCAGGTCACCCAGAGTGAATATGACTGTATGATCACACTAACTCACTCTTCTGACGTCCAGTCGTGTTATAAGATGTGATACTGACCTGATGCGGTTCGATCAAAACATACATGAGAAGCAATGACATTACAGCATCAGCGTCATCAAATGTCATTGTCTTTTGTCCATAACACTTCTGTCATCTGTTTTAGAGCTTCACAGAAGGAAAACATTTCGACTTCCGAAGACTTGATGGACTATAATACATGACAGTCAGTAATCGGATCCTCTTGAGAAGAGAAAACGATGACATCAAGGTGAATAACTTTCACTTTTGGGTGAACAAACCCAATAATCACTCTCAATGATGTCATCAAGATTTTTTTTAACTGGTTTTACAAACTGGTTCAACTGAATAAATGAAAAAGAAATCTGACTGAATTGAATTGAGAGTTTCTGTGAATCAGCAGACGTGTCATGCTCGTGCGTGTGTTTTACCGTAGTCATGTTGACTGTTGATGTTACATGTTCTACACTGAGGGTTCTTCACCGGTTTTCCTGGTACATGATCCACTAGTTTACAGTACATCTCTGAGCCATTTTCTCCACATGTTGCATTGGCAGTGATTTCTGCCATAGACGCCAGGTTCAACACTGCTGGAAAGAGACCTGCAAACACACACAACAATAAACAACGTCAACACGTGACATACAGTACAACACATGTTACACATACCCAAAGTGACTGCTACACTTTCATTATTCTACAGCTCCAGGGGCGGACTGACCGGTAGGACATTCTGTCAAAGTCCAGATCGACTGTCCCACTGACGTCCTATGGCCGTGACCAGGGGTGGACTTGCCATCTGGAGTACCGGAACTTTTACAGGTGTGCCGCTAATTTATGGAGCCGGAATGGACGCTTGGGCTGGACTGACGGACATCTTTTTAAAAACGCAAATGCATGCAACGCAAAGGCATTAGCGAGTCGGACACATTTGCATGTTACGCAATGACACGTAACATACAACACCCCCTACACTGTCAACAGAAATGGTGGAGGGCCAATGCCATCAAACACCCCCCCATCGACAGAAATGGTGGAGGGCCGAATAATCCAGGGCTGATTTTGCTTCCCAGTCCGCCCCTGTACAGCGCTGTCATTAAATGAACTTGAAGTGTCTGATTTTATAAAACATCTGTTGAGTTTCTGATGTGCAAAGAGAAGAAAGAGTCCAGCCATCAGGATTTCATTAAAGCTCACAGACACAAACTTCCTCTTGAGAGAGAATATCTGCACAAAATACACTACACTACACCAGACAATACAGTTGAAAGAAAAAGTATGTGAACCCTTTGTGCTTACTTGGATTTCTTCATAAATTGGTCATAAAATGTGTTCTGATCTTCATCTAAGTCACAACAATAGAGAAACACAGTCTGCTTTAACTAATACCGCACAAACATTATACGTTTTCATGTTTTTATTGAACACAACATGTAAACATTCATAGTGCAGGGTGGATAAAGTATGTGAAACCCTAGACTAATGACTTCTCCAAGAGCTAATTGGAGCCAGGAGTCAGCCAACCTGGGGTCCAGTCAATGTGATGAGATTGTATGTGTTGATTAAAGCTGGCCTGTCCAATAAAAAACACACACCAGTTTTGAGTTTGCTGTTCAGAAGAAGCGTTGTCTGATGTGAACCATGCCTCGCACAAAAGAGCTCTCAGAAGACCTACGATCAAGAATTGTTGACTTACATAAAGCTGGAAAGGGCTACAAAAGTATATCTAAAAGCCTTGATGTCCATGTGTCCATGGTAAGACAGATTGTCTACAAATGGAGAAAGTTCAGCACTGTTGCTACACTCCCTAGGCGTGGTCGTCCTGTAAAGATGACTGCAAGAGCACAGCGCAGAATGCTCAATGAGGTGAAGAAGAATCCTAGAGTGTCAGCTAAACACTTACAGAAATCTCTGGCACATGCTAACATTTTTGTTGACAAATCTACAAAAAGATAAACATTAAACAAGAATGGACTTCATGGGAGGACACCACGGAGGAAGCCACTGCTGTCCAAAAAAACATTGGAGCACGTTTGAAGTTTGCAAAAGAGCACCTGGATGTTCCACAGCACTACTGGCAAAACATTCTGTGGACAGATGAAACCAAAATTGAGTTGTTTGGAAAGAACACACAACGCTATGTGTGGAGAACAAAAGGCACAGCACACCAACATCAAAACCTCATCCCAACTGTGAAATATGGTGGAGGGGGCATCATGGTTTGGGGCTGCTTTGCTGCCTCAGGCAGGCCCTGGACGGATTACTGTCATCGATGGAAAAATGAATTCCAAAGTTTATCAAGACATTTTGCAGGAAAACTTAAGACCATCTGTCCGCCAACTGAAGCTTAACAGAGGATGGACGATGCAACAGGACAACGACACAAAGCATAGAAGTAAATCAACAACAGAATGGCTTCAACAGAAGAAAATACGCCTTCTGGAGTGGCCCAGTCAGAGTCCTGACCTCAACCCGATTGAGATGATGTGGCATGACCTCAAGAGAGCGATTCACACCAGACATCCCAAGAATATTGCTGAACTGAAACACTTTTGTAAAGAGGAACGGTCCAAAATTTCTCCTGACCGTTGTGCAGGTCTGATCTGCAACTATAGGAAACGTTTGGTTGAGGTTATTGCTGCCAAAGGAGGGTCAACCAGTTATTAAACCCAAAGGTTCACATACTTTTTCCACCCTTCACTATGAATGTTTACATGTTGTGTTCAATAAAAACATGAAAACTTATAATGTTTGTGAGGTATTAGTTTAAGCAGACTGTGTTTCTCTATTGTTGTGACTTAGATGAAGATCAGAACACATTTTATGACCAATTTATGAAGAAATCCAAGTAAGCCCAAAGGGTTCACATACTTTTTCTTTCAACTGTATGTAGACAAATACAGATACACAACTTGAAATCTATAAAGTGAACAGAACATGTAGTGTGTGACTGTTGTGCTGTGTTTATGTGGATGTTTGTGTATGAATTCTTCTGTTGAGTTGTGTATTTATTTGGTTTAAATCACTTCCAGCTGTGCAGACAGATGTTCACCGGCAGACTGAAAGAACACAAACAGGACTGAAGGAAAGGTTTGTCTTACACAGATTGTGTGCCGTATTTCATGTTTTACTGTACAACAATAAAACAGCAGCTGTCGGCGCTGCCGCACGCATATTTTCATCCCTTTAACACCAGAAACTTCTGTAAAACACAACATGGACGTGTTCCCAGGACACACCAGACAACATTCAAAAAGCTTGAGAAATCTCATTTAAAACTGGAAATGATTTCATCTAATGGACAACGGTTCCTCGTCTTCCTATGATAAACATGAGACCATCAGAGGTCATGTGTAAGTCATTCAGACGTCATGCAAAGACAGTCAGCGTTCTACACGCACATTTACAGAAAGTGGCATTCTGACACGTCACATAAAGATGAACACGGTGCCATCACACACGCGCTTCTGCTGGAGATTGATAATGTGTTCTATGTGTCCATGTGAATGTTTGAGGAGTATTCTCACAAGCTTTTAAAGGTTCAGTGTATACAGTTGAAAGAAAAAGTATGTGAACCCTTTGGGCTTACTTGGACTTCTTCATAAATTGGTCATAAAATGTGTTCTGATCTTCATCTAAGTCACAACAATAGAGAAACACAGTCTGCTTAAACTAATACCGCACAAACATTATACGTTTTCATGTTTTTATTGAACACAACATGTAAACATTCATAGTGCAGGGTGGAAAAAGTATGTGAACCTTTGGGTTTAATAACTGGTTGACCCTCCTTTGGCAGCAATAACCTCAAGCAAACGTTTCCTATAGTTGCAGATCAGACCTGCACAACGGTCAGGAGAAATTTTGGACCATTCCTCTTTACAAAAGTGTTTCAGTTCAGCAATATTCTTGGGATGTCTGGTGTGAATCGCTCTCTTGAGGTCATGTCACATCATCTCAATCGGGTTGAGGTCAGGACTCTGACTGGGCCACTCCAGAAGGCGTATTTTCTTCTGTTGAAGCCATTCTGTTGTTGATTTACTTCTATGCTTTGGGTCGTTGTCCTGTTGCATCGTCCATCCTCTGTTAAGCTTCAGTTGGCGGACAGATGGTCTTACGTTTTCCTGCAAAATGTCTTGATAAACTTTGGAATTCATTTTTCCATCGATGACAGTAATCCGTCCAGGGCCTGAGGCAGCAAAGCAGCCCCAAACCATGATGCCCCCTCCACCATATTTCACAGTTGGGATGAGGTTTTGATGTTGGTGTGCTGTGCCTTTTGTTCTCCACACATAGCGTTGTGTGTTCTTTCCAAACAACTCAATTTTGGTTTCATCTGTCCACAGAATGTTTTGCCAGTAGTGCTGTGGAACATCCAGGTGCTCTTTTGCAAACTTCAAACGTGCTGCAATGTTTTTTTTGGACAGCAGTGGCTTCCTCCGTGGTGTGCTCCCATGAAGTCCATTCTTGTTTAATGTTTTCCTTATTGTAGATTTGTCAACAAAAATGTTAGCATGTGCCAGAGATTTCTGTAAGTGTTTAGCTGACACTCTAGGATTCTTCTTCACCTCATTGAGCATTCTGCGCTGTGCTCTTGCAGTCATCTTTACAGGACGACCACGCCTAGGGAGTGTAGCAACAGTGCTGAACTTTCTCCATTTGTAGACAATCTGTCTTACCGTGGACACATGGACATCAAGGCTTTTAGATATACTTTTGTAGCCCTTTCCAGCTTTATGTAAGTCAACAATTCTTGATCGTAGGTCTTCTGAGAGCTCTTTTGTGCGAGGCATGGTTCACATCAGACAACGCTTCTTCAGAACAGCAAACTCAAAACTGGTGTGTGTTTTTTATTGGACAGGCCAGCTTTAATCAACACATCCAATCTCATCACATTGACTGGACCCCAGGTTGGCTGACTCCTGGCTCCAATGAGCTCTTGGAGAAGTCATTAGCCTAGGGTTTCACATACTTTCTCCACCCTGCACTATGAATGTTTACATGTTGTGTTCAATAAAAACATGAAAACGTATAATGTTTGTGCAGTATTAGTTTAAGCAGACTGTGTTTCTCTATTGTTGTGATTTAGATGAAGATCAGAACACATTTTATGACCAATTTATAAAGAAGTCCAAGTAAGCCCAAAGGGTTCACATACTTTTTCTTTCAACTTGTATATCTCATAAGTTTATTAATAACACGATGGAGTTTGTGCCACAAGAGTAATCCTCCATCACTTCCTCAATATCAATTAGTTGAAGAATAACTGAGATTTATGTGTTCATGGGTTACAACATTTGATGTTTTATCTGTGTGCTGCTGCAGGGAATGATGGGAAATAGTGGTGATAAATCATAACCTGAGTATTGTCAGTCATACATGATGTATACGGTCAAACTTGCGTCACTGTGATGATGCTCATCTTGTAAAAACATTGGCTCAGACGTGACTCGAGGGCAGAATACAATCACATTGAACTTTTAGCTTCAATATACAGTGTGTAGAGTATATAACGTGTGTGTGTTTCAATGAGAGAGAGAAGAGAAGTCCGGAGCTCAGGGTCACGGCAGATGGATATCATTCATATCCTCATACTGCTGATGCTTCATACACATCCACCAAACCAATTCTGCTTTCACACGGCTGCCCGCAGGCCTTCATCCTCTTCATCCTCTTCATCCTCACTCTGCATTTATGACAACAGTCAGTTTACACACATCACACCCAATCAATTCATGATGTCACACAGTCAGAAGTGTCCTATGATTACTGAAATAAGAAATGATTAATAGAATGATGCGTTTCTTTCATGCACACACACACACACACACACACACACTCATGTAAACCCACGAGTCTCTGAGAGGATTGTGTAAGTGTGTTTGTTTGCTCAGACAGAATGAAAGATAACACATGAGATTCTGTCATGTGTATTTCACTTCTTGCTAGTTTTTCAATCATTTCATTTTTTTGATGTTGTTGAGGAAAACAGCTTATTAATGAAACTAAATGATGTTTGTTTTAAAATGTAAAAATGCAGAAAGGTATGTGTGATGGTTTGGTTTAGGGGCAGGCGACGACAACGGTTAGTTTCCAGCATTCTTTGCATTTTGTTTGGACTCCTGACACATTTCCCCCCTGTCATGCTGTCTGCTCTTGTCTTGTCTCTGTTGTGTCTAGTGTGTATTCTTTTTGTTTTGTTTAGATTTTTCACACAGTCTGCACAGTCATTTCTTCTGTGTATTGTTTGAACTCTTTTATTGTCATAGATGTCAGAGATCATTGGTTTGGTTTGTCCACACACACACACACACACACAATTGGTTGTGCAATTTTTTTTCTTCTTACAAGTAAATAATTGTTTCCGATAGAGAGTCAAGAGTAATTAAACCTCATGCTTGATAAATGTGTGTTAGACATGTTCACATGTTTCCATAGTGATGAGATGCTTAAGAGCACTTCAAGATGAACAGTTCTTTAATAAACGATCATTAGAAATTAGACATGTTTTTATTAGATTTTTTCCACGGTCTCCATCACGGACTGTTGGTTTTGGAGAACACACACACACACACACACATGTTGGGTTGCCCTGTTTTATGCAGACCTTCCATAGACACAATGGTTTCTATGCTGTATATCATATTATCTACCCCTAAACCTAACAATCACTCAAAACCCTCTGCTCTTAAAAAAAGTTAATTCTGTATGATTTATAAGCTTGTTTCCTCCTAAAAATGCCATCTTTTCAGGTTTACCAGGTGCACACACACACACACACACATCTGTCTGTGTTTTGATTTCATTATACATGCTTTTTCTGCAGGACTCTGAGCCTTTAGTGTTTATGATATGAGAGAAGATCAGAACACAAACAGAGCTGAAATGTTGTTCTGATCACTCTGCTGTTAGTCTAACTGTAAATCAAACATCCGGGGCTTGATGTCCTTCACGACCTTCCTTTCATGCTAAATGTCTCACACCAAACCCTTGAATATGTTTCAAAGATTTCATTCTTAATCTATCACAGTTCTTTCTCACTGGTAAGGCACTGCGAAGTGTTTTGAAGATGTCATGTTTTCAACTTTTTTGTTGATGGTTCAGCTGATCAAACATGAAAACCTCTTGTTTTGGAAATCAGATGAACCCACTCAATAGTGAGGTGAGACCTTCTTCATTCATTTCACCAACCAGCACAGAGAAAACGATAACTGGTATTAATCTCAAATCATCTGAAATCTCTTATTCTTCACATTCACAATCATTCTGATGAAGCAAACATCACATCCACACATATCTCCAGTCACACAAACACACCTTCAAACAAGTGAAGATGACTTTAACCCACACAGAATCTCTGTATGTTTTACATCAGAACTGTGTGGTTTCATTCATTATGATGAGGTGAACTGAAACCTCTCTCAGGTCAGCATCTTTTCTCTGTGTTTTGGTCTATGGACTATATTTCACTCGCTTCTGCGACTTGTGTGAGAAAATGTCCAGAGAGTTTTTATCTTTATATGATCTGTTAATTTTTTTGACATTCCCATAATGTTCCATTCCATTCCATTTTCTACCGCTTATCCGAACTACCTCGGGTCACGGGGAGCCTGCGCCTATCTCAGGAGTCATCGGGCATCAAGGCAGGATACACCCTGGATGGAGTGCCAACCCATCGCAGGGCACACACACTCACTCATTCACTCACACACTCACACCGTACGGACAATTTTTTCCAGAGATGCCAATCAACCTACCATGCATGTCTTTGGACCTTTGGACCAAAAAATGAAAAAACAGGGAAAGAGCCGTAGAACATAAATACATACAAGTTCCTTCATATGACTCCATTATATTGTGCTCTATTTGAACAGATTCATTGTCCATCCTCTGAATCAATGAGTCAAGAGAGGTGAAAAGTCACCTGACAGAAATGACACATGTCAAAGAGTCTTACTGACTCAAGTGATGTAAAGGTTTTCAGACATTCAGTGGCAATAAGCAAGTTTCAGAGAACTCTGGAAAACACTTGTGTGGATGAAGAAGCATCATTTGGTTAAAGTGTGTGATGTGCTTAACTAACTGTCTCTATTCTGAACTGTTTATCAGTAATCATTTCATTCTCTGTAGAACAAACAAACAGTTATAACATGAAACATACACAAGAAATGATATATGATCAAAATACTCTGAAGCTGTTCACAATATCTCACCACAATAAAACCCAGAGTTTGTTTTATAACTTGCTATTATTTGATAGCTTTATGATAGGACAGATCAACAGACTGACCCTGAGACTCATGACAACATCCTCATTCCCACACACCGGCAAACTGCACACTGACACGCACAAACACACACACAGGAAGGGCACAAACTGTCTTGACATGTGTGAGTGTGTATGTGTGTGTGTGTGCGTAAAGTGCAGAAGACAAGAAAGACTTCAGAACCGAGTGGACATGGCAATAGAGGTTTGAATGTGTCTGGAGGATGAATGATATGGACAAATGCTGGTGTTGTGGGACAGAGAGTGCTGGGTTTGATAACAAATGATGAAAATGACAGCAATGACATGCTCAGTGAGACGGGTTGAGATTTCCTCAGCATTCACAAACATTTCAGCAGAGCCCTAAACGCCAACACGCTCGACTCAACATATGGTGAGAACTAAACACACACAATCTGTGAATCCACAGGAAAGAGTGAAAAAAAGGACAGAAACAACCTAGGTGAAGTTATTGACAATATAATGTCTCTAATATGGTTAAAATCCTTCATCTCATCACAGTGGTCCAATTGATTTATGTGTGCAAAAGAAACCAAAGTAACAAGCTTAATCAACATAATGATTGAAACCCTGCTGAAAAAAACAGCATGAGCTGGATTAAGCTGGTCATGAGCGGGTTTAGGACCAGCACACATCAGCTAACATGCATCAAAACCTGTACCTAACCAGCATATGAAACAAGCCTTGAAACATGTAGAACATCATGTGGGTGAGTAAACAATGACAACATTTATATTTTTCAGTTCCATGGTCCATGTTCATGTTCCAGTGACTCAGTAAATCATGTGTGTGTGTGTGCGCGCGTGTGTGTGTGTGTGTGTGTGTGTGTGTGTGTACGCGCGGGTGTGTGTGTGTGTATGTGCGTGCGTGCGTGCGCGTGTGTGTGCGTGTGATTTATCATGACAATCTCTGGTGTGTTTTATTACAGCAGATGATGATCAGAATGAAGTGTAAATGATGACAGTAAATGTCTGAGGTGATCGTTCACATCTAACTGTTATCATTACTGCTGACTGTGTGTGTGTGTAGGGTAAGCTGATGCTTTACAGTGATTATGGTTAAAATCTTCATGTTTTATTTTCAACAGTTACTGAACTGAATATTTTTTACCGCGTAATTCACTGCAATAAACAAACACTATTACTAACAATTTCTTTTTTGAAATGGTTGTTCCATTCCATTTTCTACCGCTTATCCGAACTACCTCGGGTCACGGGGAGCCTGCGCCTATCTCAGGAGTCATCGGGCATCAAGGCAGGATACACCCTGGATGGAGTGCCAACCCATCGCAGGTGAAATGGTTGTCATTATTTTAATTTCCTCACACCTCTGACTCTTCAATGGCAGCACTGTAAGGTTTTATCTCCCTCAGCTCATCTTTTGCTGAGTCAGTGGAGTGTACTTAAAGAGATAGTTCACTCAAAAATGAAAATTCTTTCATCATTTTCTCGCCCTCAGATTCTTCCAAACCTGTATACATGTCTTTGTTGTGATGAACATACAGGAAGACATTTGGATGAATGAGATCACATATCCCTACTAAGACAGTGAATGGGGGATGAAATGTGTTTGCTTACTTACAGTCTTACAAATATCTTTGTCATTTAATGATTTGCTATAGGTCAAAGAACAATTTATATCATTGTAGTAGAGTAGGCGGGGCGAGACCGTGGTTCGAGTCCGGTGAGTAATTGTGAATGAGCGCCAGCTGTGCGCACACCGGGCTCGAATCATGTAGGAGATAGGGAGCATATAAAAGGAACGAGCGACCGGACCGTCGAAGAGAGAGGACCGGGCCCGAACTTGTGTTATGTTTGTTTTTGTATTTGTATTTATTTTTATGTTTAGGTTTTGTTCGCCGGCGGTCGTCCGTAAGGGGCCGCCGGCTGTTATTATTTGTATTAAACGTTTAAATGTTTGCGGGTTCCCGCCTCCTTCCTTCCTTTTAATGAATCTTATTACATTGGTGCCGAAACACTGGAGGAAGGAGAGACATGCTGTCGGAGAGTCCTCGCCACCGAGTGGCCTAGCGGTGCCGGAGAGTTCGGGCAGCGTGGACGGAGGGCGTCCGCCAGTGGCTGCCCGAAGCGGTGGCTCTGGGGAAACGGAAGTGCACAGTGCGGCCACCGTCAAAGCTTCAGTGGAATGGCGACCTTTGCTGCCTCGCCCCTGGGTCGAGGTGGGTTGGCTTTCGTCCTAGCGGGAGCGGGGGAGTTGCCGCCAGAGGCCGGACCCTGCGTCCGTCCCCCGAGGGGGAGGAGCAGGGGGCGGAAGTGCCGAGTGCGGCCACCGCCTGCCAGAGGCCGGAGCCTGCATCCGTCCGCCCAAGGGGGAGGAGCAGGGGACGGGGAAACCTCCCCGACTCCCAGATAAAGGAGGAGCCACCGCCGGCCGCCAGGGGGCGGACGGTCGAGCCGTCCACCAGCCCCAGGGCCACCGCGAGGCACTGCGAAAGAGTACTCCGGCTGGTTGAGGAACGAGCGGCAGCATGTCAGGGAACCGGACTATAATTTTTTTTTCCTATCTCCCCTCTCTCTTTCCGGTCGCTCCGAGGGCTCCATGGGCGTAAATCCCGGGGGGGACGGAGGGGACATGTCCCCCTCTATCCGAGAGTTGTCCCCCCTCGATCAATTAAATTCTTTATTGTCATAAATATATTGATGTTAATCTAATCTAATTGCGTAATTAGTAGAAAATACAAAAGCAAAAATGCGTTTTAAATTTAGAAACTGTTGAGTTCCCCCTCCCCTGCCTCTCACAATGGTTTGGCCCAATGCCTGCTCTCCACGTTCATATCACCTGCGCATTGCAAAACACATTCAAGTCAGTTATGCGGCTCAGTTCATCAGTGGTTGTTGAACTCCAGTAAGAAGGATATTTTATTCACTTTAAATGAAGTGATACTCTTTAATGTAGTTGATGCTGATTCATTAATAAATTAGTTGTTTCAGAAAATGCTGATTAACAATGTATTTTCCATGAATCTGCTATGTTAGCGATTCAAACGTTACTTAGCTAGTTAACATTAGCTTGTTACATAGGACTTCACACACTGCAACTAACACGCCGAAGCCGTTTCTCATTCATTATTATATTTTAAGCGACCTTGCATGATGTGAACATTAACCGCAACACTTAGCCACCGATCCCGCCATTCAGGTCCCGTGTCACACACAGCCGCGAACATACCGGTTACAGTTTTGTGACGTTGGCACTATATCTAGCGTCCACAAAAGGTGCTCAGCTTTCATTCAGATGGAGTGGATCGTTTTCTCAGCATCTATTGTGTGCAGTATGCGCGCAGCGGATAAACTAAACATTCAGTTTACGGAAACTCGGGCGATTCATCATCGAGTATAACACAGAATTTAAGTTTGTTTGGGTACACGAACATGAACAAAGTTTGTTGGCGGAGCCAGCTGAAAGTAACAACCACTCAATGATGTCGATGTACGTTTACTTTGTCAAACAATGTTGCAGTATAAATAAGGATAACATTTTAAAAGTTTAAAAGTGTTTAAAAAGTGACTCAATGTCAACATGTAGTATCATGGGTAGTTCCTGTCTTCACAACAAAGACAAAACATATATATAAATGGAAAAAAGCTTTATTGTTCACAATTTCAATTCAGTTATGATATGACTGCAAGTCTGCATGAAACACCTATAAACCTAATGCATATTGTCGCTTTGTGTCGTAGTAAGTACAATTTTGACTGTGTTATTTGTGTCCCCTTCCAAAATTGCTCTTGAGAAATTTTATATGTATTGTCCCCCCCTACTATTAAAAGAGATTTACGCCCATGGAGGGCTCCCGTCTCCGTTGTCTCGTCTCGTCTCGTCGCTGAAAACCTCCCACCCCCCCCCGGGGGAGGGAGCTTGCACAGTCGCGGGGGTACCGCGGGTGATGGGGGTATGTAGTAGAGTAGGCGTGGTGAGACCGTGGTTCGAGTCCGGTGAGTAATTGTGAATGAGCGCCAGCTGTGCGCACACCGGGCTCGAATCATGTAGGAGATTGGGAGCATTTAAAAGGAACGAGCAACTGGACCGTCGAAGAGAGAGGTCCGGGCCCGAAGTGTTTGTATATGTATTTATGTTCTAGTGTTTTGTATTTATGTTTTGTTATGTTTTGTTCGCCGGCGTCCGTGAGGGGCCGCCGGCTGTTATTATTTATATTAAACGTTTAAATGTTTGCCGGTTCCCGCCTCCTTCCTTCCTTCCTTTTAATGAATCTTCTTACAATCATGTTTACAGGAAGTGAACAAACAAACATAAAACATGTTCTGTCATCTGTGAAGAAGGATGATGTATTTATCAGCAGAGATGAATACTGTAGTGTGATGTTATCCCCCCAAAAAACTTCTTACAACATATACAGTATTAAAACAACATAAATGCCCAGATAAATGTTAACGGACACTACAGATTTATTAAAGTTTCTGAAAATAGTCAGTCAGTCAGAAATGAAATGGTATATATCTGCTTATGTCTGATAAAGGTTTACGTGTTTGTGTATAGATGTACACTAACACAGACAATGAATGTTAAAAGATTTCAACACAAACACATTCCTGGAGGGTTTTAAACACGGTCACATTCAGCATCAGAATTCTCTTTATTCGTCTCTTCATTAGACAATACAACATAAGATAAAACAGCAAAAACAATCCACAGGTTTGAGTATATGAAGTGTGGGTGTGTGATGCTTTAATGTATTGTATGTAGGCAATATACAACATGTGTGTATTTCTATTCATTGTATTTCAAAATATAAAAACACAGCTTCCAACACATTATCTGTGCACATTAGGGACAAAATACTGCCGTATTTTCCTGAATTTAACTTATATTTAATAAAGCGTTCTGGGGAATAAATGACATGTTTACAGATTCACAACTGAGAGAAACTCTTACAAGACCCCAACTGCCCTTTCTTTATCAAGTATCTGACAAAGTGAAATGTGTCTCATGAACATTTAATCCTGAAGTGACGTGATGAGGAAATAAAACGATCCTAATGTTTCTCTGGGTGATGTGATTCTGAAGTCACATGACCTTTAGTGATTATTTCTGACCGAAAACTGATGAACTCAATGAACTCAAGGTAACACTTTATAATAACTGCACGCTATGAATCATTAGTTAAGCATCAGTACATAGTTAATTAATCATTTATGAAGCATTGGCCCCACATTAATAGACATTAGTAAGCAGTTTATAAATACAGCTATAAATGCTTTGTTCTTGATTTATAAGCATGTATATAATATGCTTAATAATCAAATTTTCATACTTTGTTAAGGATGAATTCATCATTTCTAAATTAAGGATTACATTACCTACAAACCAGTTAGTTAGTTGTCAGTGGTTCATGAGATCATTTAGAAAGTGTAAGTAAATGATTAATAAACTCTTTGAATGCACATTTATACATCTTATTATTCTGACATATAGTAACAGTTCCTTAATTTGTTAATAAATGCTTTTTTAACACATATTCCTGCTGTAATTCATGATTAATTAAGGTAGTTATAAAACATTTACTAGTTGTCAGTTAACTATTATTGTAAATTATTCTGTAAAGCATTTGTAAATGCTTTACAAGGCAAACATAGTCCTCACTTTAGATGAGCTCACAAAAAATAGTTATCTTCAAACTATTGCATTCAAAGAGTTTATTAATCATTTACTTGCAGTTTCTAAATGATTTCATGAACCACTGACAACTCCTAACTAGCTGGTTTGTAAGTAATGTAATCCTTAATTTAGAAATGATGAATTCATCCTTAATAAAGTATGAAAATTTGATTATTAAGCATATTATATACATGCTTATAAATCAAGAACAAAGCATTTATAACTGTATTTATAAACTGCTTACTAATGTCTATCAATGTGGGGCCAATGCTTCATAAATGATTAATTAACTATGTACTGATGCTTAACTAATGATTCATAGCGTGCAGTTATTATAAAGTGTTACCGAACTCAATGTATCTGCCGTCATCTGTCTGTTTTCTCATCTGGTTTACATTTTTCTTAATAGATTACTGACTGATCAGATTCAACACAGTTGTGGCTTGATATGATGATTGTTGCGATTTTAGTCGCATGTTAAAATAAGGATGAGTTTAACTCACCAAAATAAGATTCTCCACCAGATCTATCAAGATCACATACATGAAATGAGTTATTTAAAACATCAATTTCAGTCAAGGAATTAGTTTAGCTCAAAGGAAAATACGCATAATAATAGTCATTACACATACATATTTTACAATTCTGATTAGCAGTATAGTGATAAAAATCCTATATGCATTCGTCCAGCAAATGCAATGATGATTTATATACTAAAGTTATCTCATGACCATGAGTAACGTGACTTTACTAAACAGAGTTAAGAGCAGAGGTAGCATAGATCGAAACACAGTTTAAGTGACCCGTTTGTGAGCGTGAACACAGAGAACCCATCACAAATGCCTTTATGGTTTTTATTAAACTCTACTCTACATGGTAAACATAATGACGACAAACAAATACATGAAACACAAATGCGCTAGGAAGCGCAGAGAGAGAGGGAGAGTGAGAATGACAGAGAGAGAGAGAGTGAGAGGGCATGGCCGCGAGGCAGGTAAAACATGTCTGAAAACCAATAAAATCATCTTTAACAAAGAGGCACGCTCTTAACGCAGCTACTCTATATTTAGAGACGGATACTTGCAATCTCGGTGTTGGAGCAATATCCGTATGCGCGAGGATGGAAATCTTGAATGGTTTCAGAATGCAGTCCTGTTGAAACACTGAGTTTGGGTTCTGAGTCTAAAGGTCCATGGCCTAATCGCAATCCCCAGAGGGCATCCCCTCAGCGTCCTATTTCTTTCCCCTTCCAATTCCTAATTCCAAAAGGGGCTATCCTCGAAGTGGATCGGTGATGGTGTTTTAAATGCATACCTGCCCTGCCCCCAGATGGTCTGCGGGCCAATGCCATGAAAGTGTGTTTGCCAGAGAAAGTTCCTTTGTTTCTCATGGCGCCTCATTTGCATAGCTCTGACAGGATGGTCAGTTTGCAATTAATATCTAAACTTAGTTATGGACATAGTATGATGCATCCTATGTTTTTATAACATAGCTCATCATATAGGGAATTCAAAGAGGAGTATTAAAATATGAAACATGTAAGGCATTGAACTGTGAATCATCCCAACGTATGAATACATCAAATGAACCCTAAATCTAAACTTGTATATTAGATTTAGATTAGATTCAACTTTATTGTCATTACACATATACAAGTACAGTGTAACGAAATGTAGTTTAGGTCTAACCAGAAGTGCAATTAGCAAGTGCAGGATATACAGTGTGAATAAATACAGAATACAATATTAGGAAAATACTTTACAATGGGCATGTACTATGAGAATATGACAGTCGGTATGTACTATGAACAATATAAACAGAAGGATATATACTGTGAACATTAATGTACAGGTGGTTATGAACAGATAACAATATAGACTATACAATAGTGCAAGTGACTTGAGTGTGCATTAGTTACAGACATTAGCTATTAAAGTTACAGTGCAGTAGATGAGTTGATGCGGTTATTGAAGTTATAGTGCAATACATGAGTAGATGCAGTTATACATTTACAGTGCAGTAGATGAGTTAGTGCAGTTATTGAAGTTACAGTGCAGTAGATGAGGTAATGCAGTAATGAAAGTTACAGTGCAGTAGATGAGGTAATGCAGTTATAAGAGTAGTCCATTAGTCCTTTTGGATGTCCTCAATGGAAGAGAGTGTAGTCCCTGTGATGCGCTGGGCTGTTTTCACCACCCGCTGCAGTGCCTTGCGGTCAGCAACAGAACAGTTCCCGTACCAGACTGTGACACAGTTGGTCAGGATGCTCTCTATTGTGCAGCGATAGAAGTTCACCAGGATAGTTGAAGACAGTTGGTTCTTCTTCAGTGTCCTCAGAAAGAAGAGACGCTGGTGAGCCTTCTTGACCAGGCATGAGGTGTTGATGGTCCAGGACAGGTCCTCCGAAATGTGGGTCCCCAGGAACTTAAAACTGGAAACACGTTCAACAGCCGTCCCGTTAATGTGGATGGGGTCGTGTGTGCTTCCTTTCGCCTTCCTGAAGTCCACAATGATCTCCTTTGTCTTGGAGGTGTTAAGGAGCAGGTTGTTGTTTGAGCACCATGTGGCCAGGTGCCGTACCTCCTCCCTGTAAGCAGTCTAATCGTTGTTGCTGATGAGACCAATCACTGTTGTATCATCTGCGAACTTGATGAAGGAGTTAGATCCATTCACAGGTCTGCAGTCGAGTGTGAAAAGGGAGAAGAGAAAAGGGAGAAGAGAAAGGGGCTCAGTACGCAGCCCTGTGTTACACCAGTGTTGAGGGTGATGGTGGTGGAGCAGATGTGGCCTAACCTAACAAGCTGAGGCCTGTTCGTCAGGAAATACATAATCCAGTTGCAGGTTGAATTGTTAATGCCTAGGTTTCCAAGTTTGATGATTAGCTTGGAAGGGATGATGGTATTGAATGCAGAGCTGAAGTCTACAAACAGCATGCGTGCATAAGTGTCCTTATTATCCAGATGTGTGAGCACCGAGTGCAGCGCCATGGACACCGCATCATCTGTGCTCCTGTTGCTACGGTAGGCAAATTGGTATGGGTCCAGTGTGGATGGTAAAGAGTCTTTTAGTTGTGACAGGACCAGCCGCTCAAAGCACTTCATAACAATGGGTGTGAGTGCTACAGGGCGGTAGTCGTTCAGGCATGTCGGGCTGGAATGTTTTGGAATGGGCACAATGGAGGTGGATTTGAAACAAGCTGGAACCACTGCTTGGGCGAGGGACAGGTTGAAGATATCCGTGAAGACCTCAGCGAGCTGCTCTGCACATGCCCTGAGTACGCGACCAGGGATGCCATCAGGACCAGCAGCCTTGCGTGCGTTTATCCGGCTTAGTGCAGTGTAAACATCTGTGGAGTTTAGTGTGATGATTGGGTGGTCAATAGAAGGTGTGACCCTGGTGGAGGGTTCCTTATTGTCTCTCTCAAAGCGTGCATAAAAGTCATTAAGCTCGTTCAGAAAGGCAGCATCTGTGGCTATGGGGATGGAGTGGTTGGGTTTGTAGTCACTAATGGCCTGGATGCCCTGCCACATGCATCGAGGGTCAGAATTGGTAAAATGCTCCTCTAACTTCAATTTGTAGCAGTGCTTGGCCTTTTTGATGCCCCTCTTCAGATTTGCCCGGGAAGTACTATAGGCCTGTGCATCACCTGATCTGAAGGCGGTGTTGCGTGCTTTCAACAGGAGGCGCACCTCCTTGTTCATCCATGGCTTCTGATTCGGGTATATGGTGATCTGCTTTTGATCTGTGACACTATCAATAGTGGTATTGATGTAGTCCAATACAGAGGAGGTGTAGGTGTCTATGTCCGTGTGAGAGCCACTGGTGGCCTGAGAAGCAAACATACTCCAGTCTGTGTGTAGAAACCTTTCCTGGAGTGTTAAGTCTGCCCCCGCAGGCCACACCTTGATGGTCTTCACTGATGGCTTCACACGATTAATGAGAGGTGAATACTTGGGGGTGAGGAACCAAGAAAGGTGATCAGATTGACCCAGATGGGGGAGGGGGGTCGCGGTGTAAGCTTCAGCCATGTTTGTATAGACATGATCCAAAGTTTTGTTTCCTCTTGTGTGGCAGGAAACATGCTGGTGAAATTTAGGGAGCACTGTCTTTAAGTTAGAGTGATTAAAATCTCCCACAACAATAAATGCAGCCTCCGGGTGAGCAGTCTGTTGTTTACTGATGGCTGCATGAAGTTCTTTCATAGCAAGCTTGGCATCAGCATCCGGTGGAATATAAGCTGCCGTTATAATGGTGGAAGTGAATTCCCATGGCAGATAAAACGGTCTACATTTAACCGTGAGAAACTCAAGGTTAGCTGAGCAGTGTCTCCCGACAGTAACAGAGTTCGTGCACCAAGCTTTATTGACATAAATGCACAATCCACCTCCTCTTGTCTTACCGGATTCCTCTGCCGTTCTATCCGCCCGGTGTGTGTTGTAGCCCGCTAACTCAATAGCGTTCTCCGGTATGCCGCTGTGTAGCTATGTTTCCGTGAAGATTACGACATTGCAGTTCAAAAGTCTTTTATTGTTGATGATGCGAAGTCGAATCTCATCCATTTTGTTCACTAATGATCGTACATTAGCAAAGAAAATGCTGGGTAAAGAGAGCCGGTGTGGTGTTAGCTTTAGCCTAGCTCTTAGCCCTCCGCGTTTTCCCCGCCTTTGTTTACGATCTCGAGGCCGCCGGCGAGCACTTCCGCCCGGCCGTGTGGGGTGCGTAGCATCAGGTGTTTTGCCGATCTCAGGAGCGAGTTGAATGTTGCTGATATAACTTCCGGGAATGCGCAAACCGATATCCAAAAGCTCATGTCGGGTGTACGATGTGAATGCACAACTGTTCTGAACGAACAGCCCCGAGATGAGCAAGAAAAACACTATATAATTGCTAAAACTGGAGAGAAGCTGAGCCTCACGATGTTCACGCGCCGCCATCCTACGCCTACGTATATATGTAACAATATGTAACTGTATATCTAACAGTTACAGACTATTTAAAGTGGAACGAGTTTAGAGAAATGACAGTTTAAATCACAAAAGTTCCTATTTGTCAGAGAAGTTTCTCTGGTTAGCCTCAGATGTTCAATTTAGATTAGATTAGATTAGATTAGATTCAACTTTATTGTCATTACACATATACAAGTACAGTGTAACGAAATGTAGTTTAGGTCTAACCAGAAGTGCAATTAGCAAGTGCAAGATATACATTGTGAATAAATACAGAATACAATATTAGGAAAATACTATACAATGGGCATGTACTATGAAAATATGACAGTCGGTATGTACTATGAACAATATAAACAGAAGGCTATATACTGTGAACATTAATGTACAGGTGGTTAACATTAAGTTAGGGATGACACAGAAATTTATCACCAATGCTTTGAAGCCTATGAGTCGTAAATATCCTACATAGAAACCAAATGGTTATCACCCTCTCTGTGAGTTCAAAACCTAAAACCAGACCCCATGGAGCCATGTTTGCTATGGTCTTTTGATGATGGTATCTAGAAACCAGTACAAAAGGGAGTGAGGCTTTTCTCAATGATCCAGTCACTACATGATGATCGATGCATAGGCCTTATTTGTGGGCGGGACATTTAAAGTCTTATGTCTCAAATAAATGGAAAAAGTCATAGCTATGAAAAGTTTAGATTTAAACTACATTTTGAAAGAAATTTGTAGCCTGTCTGGCAATGACAGAAGCAATAAGTAAAAGTAAGAATGTTTATCTTTCTGTCTGTTTCCCCTGTACACTTAAGTCATGTTTGTCATTAAATAGCAGGGGGTTCCAAAATGTTTCAGTCCGGGACAGGTAATCTCAGACACAACACACACATTCCTTTAAGTAGTTTTTATATGATCATGTATTACAGTAATATGTTTGTTTGCAACAATAAAATACCTGATGGTAGGTCCGAAAAATCATTCTTGCTTTTCCCCATGATAATAAGAAACATTCTGCTCCTGAAATGTTTACTGTTGTATCGTCTCAAACGGTCAACTTTTTACACATTAAAACTCATCAAAACTGTGGAATAACTCATATGTAACTACAATAATTATTTGTGACCGCTTTAGGCACTTACCTGTGGCCGTGAATCAAAATAAAGGCATGCTTCCTGTCATGTCTATCGTCCATACACAATATTACACAAGGCTACACAATAATAGTCCATTCCCCTATTCCCAGCTAATATTCACTATTAAAGAATTGTTTTAATGCTCCCCTTTGTCTCCACTGCTGTTTACACAAAATTACGCCACTGTGTAGATGTCTAGTGTTTCTCTATCTGTGAGTCATGGTGAAGGTTTGGGCTGTTGTGTGTCATTTCAGTGGTGATTTACTCTTAATGTTCTCCATATGGCACATCTGGAGGAGACCGTCTGATGTTATCGATTCGAAGCTCAACGGGTACAACTTTGCTAACAAAATGAATGAGTTTGTCTGTGTGTTTGCTGGTCGGATTACTGTAAAACAGCTTTTTTTATATCACATTCAAGTCTTTATGTTAAAATAGTCCCAATGACACTTCTGGAAAAGAAAGAGTTTGATGAAGTGTATAGACATACACTAACTCCATTAAAACTAAACAACACTGTGAAAACACAACACAAAACACAAATATAAGATCATTAATATCAGCAGGAGTGATGCTGATGAAGAGTTAAAGTTTTTCTCGATTGCTAACACGTGATTCATGAAACAATTCACCATTTTCTCACAACTATAAACACATTCTCAGAACAACACACCAACTTGTACAAACCGCACACACACACTGCCTAAATTTGCAAAGATTTGAGCATGTTCTCATTCAGAAGACACAAACACACAATATAATGAAGTGAAGTGTCTAGATGTAAACTCTAATAACACACATTTATCAGTCAGTGAACATTCAGTGTCAAAACTGATGACACACACATGAGAATCTGAGGATCATATCAACAGGAGCTCATCCTACAATCATCTACTGGACTTTATACTTACAGTAAACATACAGTCTCATCACACTACACACTTTATATCAGAGACATTTCACTATTCTGGACCCAGTAAACTGTAGCACGTGAACATCCTTTTTTACCTGTTCTGTATTTTAGCAGAAAATACAGAATACTTTTATGAAATTGGGCCAAAGGTGCAGAGGATGTTTTGTTTCCTTTATCTACTCGCTTTGGATAAGGAGAGGACTAGATGGTCGAGGGAGAAGACTAGATGGTCGAGGGAGAGGACAAGATGGACCAGGGAGAGGAAGAGATGGACTAGTTGGACCAGGACAAGGGAGAAGGAGAGGTAGGGGAAGAGGAGTAAAAATGGGTGGTGCTGTTCAAAGGAGAGTAAGAGCTGTTGTCACAGATGAAATCAGAGCCACCATCTTAGACCATGTGATAAACCATTGTCTATCATTGAGAGTGGCTGGTGAAAGAGTCCAGCCTAATCTCAGACGGTCAAATGTTGCTCCCATTATCCGGATTTTTCAACAAACCAACAGGTAAGTCATGCATTTGATTAGAGCTATCAATGCAGTTGCTATTTACTGTATTAAAATATCACAATGTGTGCTGGCCACCAGAAGTTACAAATACAAATATGTTGCATTTTTGTTCTTCTAAAGGACACAGCGACTTCCTCGCTCTGGGGGAAGAAGAAAGCTTCTCAGTGAAGACCAAGAACATGCCATGGTAGGATGGTTCATTGCTGACAATGCAATAAAACTGAGAGAAATTCAGACCAGAATTGTAGAGGACAACCTAGTTGCACACCTGTTGCACACCTGATTGCATCGCTGCCGGCGGCTAGTTTGTATCCTCTGACACTTGGTTCACCTCACATTTGTTCCTGGTCTAAATATTAGTGTATTTTACTATAGTTACCTATCATTGTCGTTGCCGAATTATTTATAACTTTATTTTCTAAATCTATATTAATTGAAGCGTAACGCCGCTAGCATATTAGCGTGTTAGCTTGCCTTCTGTTTACAGTGTGGAATATCATCTCCCCCTATTTGTCTTGTGTGCTAACTGTTTCTCTTTTTAAGCGTATATACTAAGACTCATCAAGCAACCTTGGTAAGTTAGGATTGCACTTCATACCCGGTGAGTTATGGCTTCTATTCCTATTGTTGTTACTTGCACCTCATGTCATATGTTTAGTTTAGCCTTCTCTGTCAGCGGCGAGGGTTTTACATGTGATAAATGCAGGGAAGTAGTTAGGCTGACGGAGAAGATTTTAGAATTAGAGTCTCGCATCCAATCTTTATTTGAGGATAGTAAGAGTGTAAGAACCGTAGAAAACACTTCGGATGCGAGCAATGTTAGCGCACACAGCTCGGTTCCGGTTGAAAATCCCCTGCAGCTGGGAAACTTTGTGACGGTGAGACGGCATAGTCGCAGGACAAAACATCACTCAACCGTTCCGATTAAAGTCTCGAACAGGTTTGCCTCGCTCAGTGACGCACCGACTGAGAAACCTGCTGAAAGTGCCCTAGTGATCGGTGATTCTATTGTCCGGAACGTTAACATAGAGACACCAGCCACAATAGTCAAATGTTTACCGGGAGCCAGAGCGCCTGACATCAAGTCAAATTTAAATGTGCTGGCTAAGGCTAATCGTAAATACAGTAAGATTGTTATTCATGTCGGCACAAATGACGTTAGACTCCGTCAATCGGAGATCACTAAAGATAATATTAAAGAGGTGTGTGAGCTCGCAAAAACGATGTCAGACACTGTAATATTCTCTGGCCCCCTTACTGCTTACCGTGGTGATGAGATTTATAGCAGATTATCATCACTAAATGGCTGGCTGTCTGAGTGGTGCCTGCAGAATAACATAGATTTTATAAATAACTGGAAGAGTTTTGAGGGCAGACCTGACCTGTTGAAACGAGATGGTCTCCATCCCTCCTGGGATGGGGTTTCCCTCCTCTCTAGAAATTTGGCACACAGTCTTAATAATGCTAAAATCTGACTACCTAGGGCCCAGGTCAGGAAGGAGACAGAATGGCTTAACCAACTGTCTGCTTGCCGTCTCGCGTTACAGAATACACAAAATATACAACATGTAATAATCCCTTCTTACAAACAACATAAAATAGAGACTGTGTCTGTCCCCCGGATTAGCAAACATAAGATATTGCGTAAACCTCTTGAAAGTAATTTAATAAACGTTAAACAAATCAAACATGAACAAAATACAGATAATTAGCTGTTACGACTCGGATTGCTTAATATTAGATCTCTCTCAAATAAAGCACTTTTTGTTAACGATTTGATAACCGATCATAAAATAGACATGCTTTGTTTGACAGAAACATGGCTAAAGCCAGATGATTATATTACTCTAAATGAATCCGTTCCCCATGATTATTACTATAAACACGAGCCTCGTCTAAAAGGTAGAGGGGGAGGTGTCGCTGCACTTTACAAGAATTCTTTTATTACCTCTCAGAAGTCTAATTTTAAATACAATTCTTTTGAAGTCATGGTACTTCACGTATCGACACCTAATACTAAGGACAAAACATTTTTAAAATTTATTCTAGCTATTGTATATAGGCCTCCAGGGCACCACACAGATTTTATTAAAGATTTTGGTGGGTTCTTATCAGAACTAGTACTGGCCGCAGATAGAGTCCTTGTCGTCGGTGACTTTAATATCCATGTAGACAATGATACAGATGCCTTGGGACTGGCTTTCAAAGACACTCTTAACTCCATGGGCGTTAGTCAACATGTGTCAGGACCCACTCACCTTCGTAATCATACTTTAGATTTAATACTTTCTTATGGTATAAATGTGGACGATGTTAAAATCGTTCAGCAGAGTGAAGATATTTCGGATCATCATCTGATATTATGTTTGCTTCAATGGCCTACGGCTGCAAATCAAACTCCTTGTTACAAATATGGTAGAACGATCACTTAAACTACCAAAGATGCGTTTCTCGATAATCTGCCTGAATTGTCTAAAATATCTAGCATGAGTAATAACGTTGACGATTTTGACATTACTTTTGATCATTTTAACTCTACTTTCTCGGAAATATTAGACATAGTTGCTCCTCTGCGTTTAAAGAAAATTAAAAATAGCAGCCCAACACCGTGGTATAATGAACACACTCAGACTCTAAAAAAGGCATCCCGTAAAATGGAGCGCAACTTTAAGAAAACGAATTTAGAGGTATTTCGTATAGCATGGAAGGATAGTACTCGAAATTACAGGAATGCAATAAAAACGTCTAGATCCGCCTACTTTTCAACACTAATAGAGGAAAACCATCACAACCCTAGGTTCTTATTTAACACCGTGGCTAAATTAACAAAAAATAAGTTGTCATCGACGTCAGATTCTGATTATCAGCATAACAGTGATGAATTTATGAACTACTTCACGAGTAAAATCCAAGATATAAGAGAAAAAATTATAACAATGCAACCTGTAGTGAAATCCGCTGAACAAACTAACTACAGCACCCCTAAGGAGAAATTGCAATTATTTTCTACAGTAGATCACGATGAACTGTCTAAAATCATTAGATCATCTAAATCATCAACATGCATGCTAGACCCTATACCTACAAAACTACTGAAAGAAATGCTCCCAGAAATTATAGATCCTCTTCTTAGTATTATTAACTCATCTCTGACATTAGGACATGTGCCTAAAGCATTTAAGGTGGCTGTTATAAGGCCTCTTTTAAAAAAAACCAAACTCGACCCTAAAGAACTAGGGAATTACAGGCCTATATCGAATTTACCTTTTATATCTAAAGTTCTGGAAAAAGTAGTTTCAACTCAATTATGCTCCTTCCTCCAAAGGAATGACATTAATGATGAATTCCAGTCTGGATTTCGAGCATGTCACAGTACAGAGACTGCTTTGATCAGAGTTACAAATGATCTGCTTTTAGCGTCTGACCGTGGCTGTATTTCGTTATTGGTGCTGCTAGACCTCAGTGCTGCATTTGACACCATTGACCACAGCATACTTCTACATAGACTCGAAAATTACGTTGGCATTAACGGAATAGCATTGAAATGGTTTAAGTCTTATTTATCCGACCGTTTTCAATTTGTAGCAATAAACAATGAGGTGTCCCGCAAATCACAAGTCCAGTACGGTGTACCACAGGGCTCAGTCTTGGGACCCCTGCTCTTCGCATTATACATGCTACCTCTAGGAGATATAATAAAGCGACACGGAATTAGCTTTCACTGTTATGCTGATGATACTCAACTTTATATTTCCTCGATGCCTCATGAAACCCAGCAGTTTCATCGAATAAAGGATTGCATAGTTGACTTAAAAATGTGGATGAGTAACAATTTTTTACTACTAAACTCGGACAAAACAGAAGTGTTACTTACTGGACCGAAAACTGCTATGCGTAACAACCAAGAATACTGCTTAACGATTGACGGATGCTCCATAAAATCCTCGTCATCAGCTAAGAATCTAGGCGTTGTATTCGACAGTACTCTCTCATTTGAAAGCCATGTCGCAAACACCTGTAAAATTGCATTTTTCCATCTTAAGAATATATCTAAATTACGTCATATACTGTCACTTTCAGATGCAGAGAAATTAATTCATGCATTCATGACATCAAGACTAGATTACTGTAATGCACTTCTAGGTGGTTGCCCTGCGGGCCTATTACAAAAACTGCAACTGGTTCAAAACGCGGCAGCTCGAGTTCTTACACGTACAAAAAAGTATGAGCATATAACCCCGGTTCTGTCAACCTTGCACTGGTTACCTATAAAGCATCGCATTAACTTTAAGATCTTGCTTATTACCTATAAAGCCCTACATGGTCTAGCGCCGCAGTATTTGAATGAACTTCTATTGTATTACAGACCTCCACGTACATTACGCTCTAAGGGGTCCTGTCAGTTGGTAATACCTAGAATTTCAAAATCAAGTGCAGGTGGTAGATCGTTTTCTTATCTAGCGCCTAAACTTTGGAATATTCTTCCCTGCACGGTCCGGGAGGCAGACACACTCTGTCAGTTTAAATCAAGACTAAAGACTCATCTTTTTAATCTTGCATACACTACACCTCCATAATATTAATCCTCAGAGGATTTAGGCTGCATTATCTAGATCAACCGGAACCAGGAACACATCCAACAACAAATGATGCACTTGTTGCATCAAAGAGTGCAGAACAGTACTCTACTCTCAGCCAGTCTTGTCTCTTTGTTCCAAGGTTACCGCAGGATGCAGTTCATGCCCAGACCTGATGGCAGAGCTGAGAATGGAAAGCGGTGACCTGACAAGTGCTAAGAGGATAGAGCTGGATAAAGGACGCGACAACTTTGTTTTTCCTACAACATTTCAAATGCTATTAGATTGTTAATGATAATCTTTAATCCTTAATTTTTATATATTTACTAAGCCTTGTTGTGCAAGCACTGTTGAGCTTGTGCAGAGGCAGCAGCTTTTGCCAGAGGGGAACTTGAATCCCCTGGTTGGGCCTGGGTTCCCCTGAGGTTTTTTTTCTCGATGGGAGTTTTGGGTTCCTCACCACCGTTTGCATATTGTTTTGCACTATCTGCCTGGCCGGGGGGGCTGCTTTAGAATTCATACTTGTATTAAATGTGTCTCATGTACAGCTGCTTGTAACAATGAAAATTGTAAAAAGCGCTATATAAATAAAGTTGAGTTGAGTTGAGTTGAGAATTCCAAAACGTGGAAAGCATCAGCCTGGCTACCATTGCTCACACTTTGACCAAACACAGAATTCGAATGAAACAGTTGTACACTGTTCCATTTGAGAGAAACTGTGATCGGGTCAACGAACTCCGGCACCAATACGTCCAGGTATGATGTCTATACACCATGTCTGATTCTACAGTGACAACAGTAAACACTTCTTTTTTTCACTATTCTCTATTGCTACTCTAAAACATTTATGTAAAAATTGTGTTTGATTTTTCTTTCAGAGAATTATGGAATTGGAGGCTAATCAGACACTACATGAATTCATTTATGTAGACGAGGCAGGGTTTAACCTCACAATGTGTGCTGCAATTTCAAGTGCTGGTTTGGTCCTGCAGAAAAGCCTGATTGGTCCCTACAACACAGAGCGACTTCTTTTGTTTCTAGATGACCTCCACCAACAACTGGTGCCAGAAGCAGAACAGGTGGGAGGAAACATGAGGACATTTGTGATTACATGGGACAATGTAGCATTCCACCATTCACATTGTAGTAGAGGAGGAGCAGGGGGCGGAAGTGCTGAGTGCGGCCATCGCCTGCCAGAGGCCGGAGCCTGCGTCCGTCCGCCCAAGGGGGCGGAGCAGGGGACGGGGAACCCGCCCCGACTCCCAGATAAAGGAGGAACGAGCGGCAGCATGTGGGGGAACCGGACTTTAATTTTTTTTTTCCCTCTCTCCCCTCTCTCTTTCCGGTCGCTCCGAGGGCTCCCGTCTCCGTTGTCTCGTCTCGTCGCTGCATACCCCCCACCCCACCCCCCCCGCAGGAGGGGGAGGGAGCTTGCACAGTCGCGGGGGTACCCCCGGCCTGTGAGGGGTGATGGGGGTATGTAGTAGAGTAGGCGGGGCGAGACCGTGGTTCGAGTCCGGTGAGTAATTGTGAATTAGCGCCAGCTGTGCACACACCGGCCTCGAATTACGTAGGAGATGGGAGCATATATAAGGAACGAGCGACCAGACCGTCGAAGAGAGAGGACTGGGCCCGAACTTATGTTATGTTTGTGTTTGTGTTTGTATTTGTATTTATATTTATGTTCATGTTTTGTTCGCCGGCGGTCGTCCGTGAGGGGCCGCCGGCTGTTATATTAATTTATTAAATGTTTAAAATGTCTTCCGGTTCCCGCCTGCTTCCTTCCATTGTATTGAGATGTATTACACACATGCAATCACAAACTGGTTTGCAGAACATCCAAGAGTGATTTCTCTTTTTCTTCCTCCGTACCCTCCTTTCCTCAACCCCGTTAAGGAATTTTTTTCTGCTTGGAGTTGGAAAGTTTATGATCATCGCCCTCGAGACCAAATGTCCCTCCTGGATGCCATGGATGCTGGCTGCAGAGACATCTCAGTTGTGGACTGTCAGGGATGGATAAGGCATGCCAAGCGTTTCTATCCAAGGTGTATAGCGAGAGACAACATAAGATGTGATGTAGATGAGAACATGTGGCCAAATGCTGAAGATCGTATAGATTAGAACAGGACTTTTTCTGGGCCTTTTTTTCTGTCTTTTTTTTCTATTTTTGCACACTTTACTGTAAATCAAAGGCCATGTATGTTTGTCCTTGTTCCGTTTTGAACACTGACAGCAATTTCATATTGCTAATAAAGTCTTCACTGCATTACTTACTGTCGCTTACTGTTTTTTTTTCCAGTTGTACATTCTATAAAGTATTGATGATTCCTTCACATTTAGATATTATGTTGTACAGATCTAATGCACCATGAATTCTCTCTCTCTCTCACACACACACACACACACACAGCGGAATGAATGAAAAAAAAAAAGATTTCATACTGTATGTTCTATACAGAAAGAACTGAAACATGACAAGTAATGCAGTTTTTGTAATGCCACCAACTGTTAGTATTTTGACAGTCATTGCGGTATGATTGACTATGTGTTCATGTTGGATAGAAAACGAGTGCTAAAGTTTTGACCGAATGATTCAATTTTGAAACGGGTTTGCAGTGTTTTGATAGAGTTAGTGTATATTGAAAAAGATTTTAAGGGTTTTGAAATGTAGAGTTTGTATTTATTTAACAAACTGTGGTTTGGTCAGAAAATTAACTATTTGGCTAATTGTGTGATGTAGGTGTGTTGCTGTGTTAAGAGTTTAGAAAAAGTATTTTAAGAATTGGCAAACGCTTCTTAGCAATTGAAAAAAACTGTAATCCTCAGAGGATTTAGGCTGCATTATTTAGATCAACCGGAACCAGGAACACATCCAACAACAAATGATGTACTTGTTGCATCATAGAGTGCAGAACAGTACTCTACTCTCAGCCAGTCTTGTCTCTTTGTTCCAAGGTTACCGCAGGATGCAGTTTATGCTCAGACCTGATGACAGAGCTGAGAATGGGAAGCGATGACCTGACAAGAGCTGAGATGATAGAGCTGGATAAAGGACGCGGCAACTTGACCCGATTTTTCTACAACACTTCAAATGCTATTAGATTGTTAATGATAATCTTAAATCTATAATTTACCTTATTAGTAAGTTTATTTATTTTTATTTAGCCTTGTTGTGCAAGCACTGTTGAGCTTGTGCAGAGGCAGCAGCTTTTGCCAGAGGGGAACTGGAATCCCCTGGTTGGGTCTGGGTTCTACTGAGGGTTTTTTCTCGATTGGAGTTTTGGGTTCCTCACCACCGTTTGCAGATTGTTTTGCACTATTTGCCTAGCTGGGGGGGCTGCTTTAGAATTTAGACATAATTAATATTGCATATAAGAATTTATAGTCCGTTTAATATTTGACCTGTGGTTCTCTCTCCTATGTGTGCTTTCACTGTGTGTGTGTGTGTGTGTGTGCGAGTGTGTTTGCCTGTGTGCGTCTATGTCAATGTGTGTAAGTATGTATGCATATTGTGTCTGTGGAGCATTTGTATGTCTGTCTTTTGTTGTTTTCACCTTTTTCTTGTTTTTACAGGTATAGGCCTTTAGTTGTTTTTCTTGTATTCAATGTGTCTCATGTACAGCTGCTTTGTAACAATGAAAATTGTAAAAAGCGCTTTATAAATAAAGCTGAGTTGAGTTGTGCGTGTGTGTGATTTTGAGGTCTTGAGTGTCAATGTCTGCAGGAAAATTTGTTTTTCAGCAAGTGTGAATAGTTTTGAGAAGAGAGCTTCATTTTGATGTGAAAATAGGATGTTTGGGGAATTGGGTGAGATGTTATGGATTTGTGTTTACTGTTTTGAGAATATGAGGCATAATTTTAAGAAATGTGTTTAAGCAATCGTGAAAAACTGTTAGAAGATTTGTACGATATGTGTGAGAATACTTTTGACTTGTTGTGTTTATAGAGACAAAGTCACATACACATGTTTCTTCAAACATAACTTCTGTATTTTGTACTTGTATTGTGTGTCTTGCAGCACATACACATACACACACATGCTCACACACATTCACACACATACTATAATAGGCCCTTGAGAGAAAAGATGGACGACCCACAGATCGGACAGACTGTTCTTTCCAAACCCACCTCCTGCAAGAAAACAACACATGTCCATCTGTGGGATCCATTAGAGTCGGACTGACCTGCAGAACATTTCCTTCTCTCTGTGGTCTCTAGGGTTTGAGCCGTGTGTCTGAGAGGTGAATCACAGCGAGTCTGTTCACTCATTCAATGCTTTAGCATCACACTAACATGGATACACCCTCAGCTCTTATCATCAGCCAAAGAACCTTTTTCATCCATACATGACATGTTCTGTAGCAGTCAATCATACCTTTACAATCTTTACGGTCAGGATAACAGTCATTAAATCTATTAAATAAATACCAGTCATAACTGATGCTAGAGGAGCTGAGGCGGGATTTATTAGCAAAACTAAAGAAAACACCAACACAAAGAGCAAGAAACAAACAAACAGACAAACACAGACCCAAACTAAAATGACATTCGTGGGAAATCATTGACTTCCATCGTAGAAAAACATAAAATGGTTGTCAAAGGTGCTTTCCTTAATTCTTTAACCTCATTTTATGTTTAACAGAACAAAGTGGTACAATAATACGATAGTCAATGATCTCCAAGAAATGTCAGTTGCTACATTCTTACCAATATCTTCTTTTGTGTTCAACAGAACAAAGAAACGACTCAGGTTTGAGGGTGAGTAAATGATGACAGAATATTCATTATTATGTGAACTGTCACTTTACAGCTGTTTTAACTACTTACACACAAAATGTTCGCTTGTCACACAATCTTTGAGACCTGACACTCAAACACCAGAACCACACACCAAATCAGCAAAACCAAACACTTATTCACCACCTTTGACTCAGTTTTCATTTTCATAAAACACCTTTCATTTTTAAATGTGCTATATAAATACAATTGAACTGAACCTTTGGCAAAATACAACAAACAATTCTCTATGTAACACAATCAAATCTTACAGGAAGTATATTGACTTTCTTTTTCAAACACTACAAACTAACTCCTCACATGTGCAAACACTTGTTGATTTACTTACAGTAACACCAATCAATCATGACTTTGGAAGAGGTCTACAAATAGGCCAAAGGTCAAGCTTTCTTGCTTTTGTATTTACAGTGAATTTTCAACATCTCTCTGCCAATTTCTTTCAATCTTGTAGAGATGAGCTCATGAAATAGGAGCTTTAGGTTTTGACTAACTGTGTGTATATGATACACTGTAAAAAATACATGTGAAATCTACCGGAATCCACTGTGTTCATGCACTGGAAATAACTGTATTAGGGGTCACAGTGAATTACTGTAGTTTCAATGAGAAATTACAACACTGGTCAAAATATTGTGAAACTCACATTAGAGAGGATGTGCTGTACAAAGTCACAGTTATCAGTGCTGTCCTGTAGAACAGGGGTTCCCAAACTTTTCAGACCACGACCCCCAATATTAGACTGCTGACGACCCGCGACCCCCCCCCCCCCTCCTCCCCCTCCTTTCTCCTCTTTGTGTTTTCCTCCGACAGCTTGTAAGGATTAGCGATTTGGTTACATACTAACAGAGCTAAAACAAAAAGGAACACAATCTCTAAGCCAGGCTATTTTATTAACAAATTATGGACAAAAACAAATACATCCCATAACTGTGAAATGCTTAAAGACAGAATAAAGCTGCCTGTAACACGCATACAACAATAACTTTGTATTCAGAAAAATCGCCTAATGTGATGGATGGGCGCTGTGCGCGGAGCAAAGCAGATCGCCACCCGCAGATCATATTCCACGTTAAGCCGTGACCTGTGTTTTTTCTTAATGTAAGTCAGCGCGGAGAATGTCTTTTCGCATAAATACGTTGAGCCAAATTGCATGAGTACATCCAACGCGGCTTTCGACAACTGTGGATATTCCAGCGCAACAGAAACCCAGAACTCATCCAGCGTCTTGCTGTCAAATGCCGTCCTCAGGATTCGATCGGATGAAAGTTCTATCAGCGCATCTTCCATATCTGACGCCAGATTATTTTCTGTGGTTACATTAAATGGTGACCTTATCCAGTCATATTTGTCGGGAAGTTTTATTTCCAGTTTATTTTAATTATCCTAAATTTATACTCGCATCATTACTACCTTTTTTAACATATAATTTTTTTTTTTTTTTATTAAGTTTCTGTAAATCATCTCGCGACCCCCCGCCCCACCCTATACACGACCCCCACTTTGGGAACTACTGCTGTAGAAAGTCACAACAAACAAATACTATGTGAAATGTACAGTTATTCCCTGTGTTCATGCACTGGAAATAACGTATTGGGGGTCACAGAGCATTAAAGTATATTCGGTGAGAAATTACAATACTGATCAAATATTGTGAAAATCACATTAGAGGAATGTGCTAGAAAAAACGACTTTAAGGTAACCAACACTGGCCTGTGGTAAATCACAACAATCAAGCATGAATGTTCATAGTTCTATATTATAAAGGGTTTAAATAATTAAAATATATATTTTCCCAGTTCAGAGGTATTACAGTTAATCTTGGAATTGAGAAACTTTTGTGTGATATCCAGGGCACCTCTGAAATGGGACATAATCCAAAACAAAGTAAGGTCATTATTTAAAGGATACAAATGTCTTGCACAAGCTTTTGTAATAAACAATTTTAAGTTTTAAGTTTATTACTTACTGTAAGAAACAATCACAGTTACTCACTGGCAGCAATTGACAAGTTACTTACTGTAATAAACAATCACAGTTACTAACTGGCAGCAATTGACAAGTTACTTACTGTAATAAACAATCACAGTTACTAACAAGTTACTTACTGTAATAAACAATCACAGTTACTAACTGGCAGCCATTGACAAGTTACTTACTGTAATAAACAATCACAGTTACTAACTGGCAGCCATTGACAAGTTACTTACTGTAATAAACAATCACAGTTACTAACTGGCAGCCATTGACAAGTTACTTACTGTAAAAAACAATCACAGTTACTGACTGGCAGCCATTGACAAGTTACTTACTGTAATAAACAATCACAGTTACTAACTGGCAGCCATTGACAAGTTACTTACTGTAATAAACAATCACAGTTACTAACTGGCAGCCATTGACAAGTTACTTACTGTAATAAACAATCACAGTTACTAACTGGCAGCAATTGACAAGTAACTTACTGTAATAAACAATCACAGTTACTAACTGGCAGCAATTGACAAGTTCCTTACTGTAATAAACAATCACAGTTACTAACTGGCAGCAATTGACAAGTAACTTACTGTAATAAACAATCACAGTTACTAACTGGCAGCAATTGACAAGTAACTTACTGTAATAAACAATCACAGTTACTAACTGGCAGCAATTGACAAGTTACTTACTGTAATAAACAATCACAGTTACTAACTGGCAGCCATTGACAAGTTACTTACTGTAATAAACAATCACAGTTTCTAACTGGCAGCAATTGACAAGTAACTTACTGTAATAAACAATCACATTTACTAACTGGCAGCAATTGACAAGTAACTTACTGTAATAAACAATCACAGTTACTAACTGGCAGTTACTAACTGGCAGCCATTGACAAGTTACTTACTGTAATAAACAATCACAGTTAGTAACTGGCAGCAATTGACAAGTAACTTACTGTAATAAACAATCACAGTTACTAACTGGCAGCAATTGACAAGTTACTTATTGTAATAAACAATCACAGTTACTAACAAGTTACTTACTGTAATAAACAATCACAGTTACTAACTGGCAGCAATTGACAAGTTACTTACTGTAATAAACAATCACAGTTACTCACTGGCAGCAATTGACAAGTTACTTACTGTAATAAACAATCACAGTTACTCACTGGCAGCAATTGACAAGTTACTTACTGTAATAAACGATCACAGTTACTCACTGGCAGCAATTGATAAGTTACTTACTGTAATAAACAATCACAGTTACTAACTGGCAGCAATTGACAAGTTACTTACTGTAATAAACAATCACAGTTACTAACTGGCAGCAATTGACAAGTTACTTACTGTAATAAACGATCACAGTTACTAACTGGCAGCAATTGACAAGTTACTTACTGTAATAAACAATCACAGTTACTCACTGGCAGCAATTGACAAGTTACTTACTGTAATAAACAATCACAGTTACTCACTGGCAGCAATTGACAAGTTACTTACTGTAATAAACAATCACAGTTACTCACTGGCAGCAATTGACAAGTTACTTACTGTAATAAACAATCACAGTTACTAACTGGCAGCAATTGACAAGTTACTTACTGTAATAAACAATCACAGTTACTCACTGGCAGCAATTGACAAGTAACTTACTGTAATAAACAATCACAGTTACTAACTGGCAGCAATTGACAAGTAACTTACTGTAATAAACAATCACAGTTACTAACTGGCAGCAATTGACAAGTTACTTACTGTAATAAACAATCACAGTTACTCACTGGCAGCAATTGACAAGTAACTTACTGTAATAAACAATCACAGTTACTAACTGGCAGCCATTGACAAGTTACTTACTGTAATAAACGATCACAGGTACTAACTGGCAGCCTTTGACAAGTTACTTACTGTAATAAACGATCACAGGTACTAACTGGCAGCCTTTGACAAGTTACTTACTGTAATAAACAATCACAGTTACTCACTGGCAGCAATTGACAAGTTACTTACTGTAATAAACAATCACAGTTACTAACTGGCAGCCTTTGACAAGTTACTTACTGTAATAAACCATCACAGGTACTAACTGGCAGCCTTTGACAAGTTACTTACTGTAATAAATGATCACAGGTACTAACTGGCAGCCATTGACAAGTTACTTACTGTAATAAACAATCACAGTTACTGACTGGCAGCAATTGACAAGTTACTTTTGTGATATTTTGAATGTAGTGCTTCATTTTGCAAGAGATGTGAGGCATTTAGCATTTTGCACGTGCAATTCTTGGATTCGTAATGCAGAAATGATGAGTAAAGTCAACCTGTAGATTGAGAAAATAACATCAGTGCAGCAGAGTCGTTTCTGTTTACTGTGAATGAAAGCAAAAGCAGCTTTAAAACACCGGTGACCCGCTGCGGGTATAAATAAGGCCTAATAGGGACCTGACAAACCTCACGCTGAATATAAGGAAAGAGAACACTCAATACATCAAACCCACCGCTGATATTTTCTTTTTTACACAGTTTTTCTGTGAGAGAACGGCCTGTTACACCATGAAATATGATCAATCTCACGGCACGGCTGGAGGAATGTGCAATTACACATTTATTCCACTGCGATGGAAAACAGAACACACTTCAGAATTACAAACACGTGACATCACAACCCAAACAAAAATATCCTTTGATTGTTTAATATCTATCATATCAATGATGGCTATCCATCTACAGACATAATGAGAGGTTTTTTATGTGCACAATACAAAACAATTCTTTCCTCACAGAGATCCATGAGTTCAGCAGCCTGTAATGAACAGAATGAGATCCAGAGAGCTGAAACCCACCACGTTAAAGCCCACGTGTGCTCGAAACAAGAAGAGAATGTGTTTAGCTCAACTCAAAGACACCAATCAAGACTCCTCAACCGTCTGTCTGAAACACACGCACATGCTCGCTCAGATGATCTGATGAAATGCTGCTTCATTAATAAACGCCTGACATTAAATCTGAAACACAAAACTCTGATAACTGATAGACTGGTTTGAAGTTTGGCACACAGAAAGAGAAGAGTCTAAACTGATATCACAGTCAAATCTCACAACCTCTCGTGTCAACTTTAAACTCATGACTTCTGACAAACTAAATACCCCAAACCCTTGTGATTTATTTACCACATTAAAACCTTTCACAGCTAATACCTCAAAACTGACACCAAGCAATTACACAGCCGTCACCATCACAAGTGTATCCAGAAGATCAAGAGCGGTTTTCATTGACAGACCAAAAACTTCAACCAAGATGGTTTGCTGGTCTGGGCTGGTTTATGCTCACCACACAACACCCACACCACTTGAGCAGATTCTGTTGCCATCTTTAAGAATGGTCTGAAAACACACCTCTTCTGTCAGCACCTGACCAATCATTACTGATTTCTATATCTTTTCTACTCTATCTATATATCTAGATAAAGAAGAATGCTTACTTAAACTTAGATAAACTAAACTTGGCTCTGAGAGATGTTTTTATTGCTCCTATGCTTTTTGTGGTGCTAATGTTTGACCCAATTGCTTCCATTGTTTACCCAACTTGTAAGTCACTTTATATAAAAACATCTGCTAAATGAATAAATGTAAATGTTTAGCTGTAGACACAGTGATCAATGTTTGTCAGAGTTAATTTGTAAAATTAGAGTTCTTTATAAAATCCCACACACTCAGTATGAATCTGTAGTCTGGATCCTGAGGTCACATCTCTCTGGTGTGGAAATAGCAAACTTAACTAAGGTATATGGACCAATCAAAACCTTCGCTTTATGTACCCTAGGTCACATGACATTTCCACTAGAACACCTCTGAGAAATGGTGGAACACCTCATGAGGAAAAATCCACAGTGTCTTTTATTATTTAATCTGCCACACATCTGACATGATATTCGTCAAGCATGACAACGATTATATAAGACAAATATAATAAACATTAGAGTCCTCAGCTGACAGCATGACGTCAGATATCATCATATGAAGACTTCTGAATTCAATCACATTTGGTCAAAGTAACAATTCCTCATTAGCTGTCACAAGAATGTTACACTGACATTGTCTCTATCATCTACTAGCACATGTGTGTCCCTTTAATCATTTATGAAAAGTAATCATGTTTTGTTTTGTGGTAAAAGTGTACTAACCATTATTTACTTTTACTACAGTAGCCATGTCTTTTTGGTTTTAACTGTAATAAACCATGGTTCATGTTCATAAGCGACATCATTCCTGATCTTCTGTACATCAACAAGTCAAACTAAAGTAAAGTAAACTTCTCAAAGAATATTACTGACAGATCTCAACAACATCTCAACAGTGCTCAGTTGCTTTTCTGCTAAAGAGGGACACTTGACAGCAACACACGATGTAGCTTTTTATATATGTTTCAGATCTAATTAAATACAATGAAATCAGAACAAACACGCCTTCAGAGTTTCAGATCAAAGGAAACCATCCCTCACAGACCATCATCTCATAAACCCTTCATCTCAGAAAACAGGACGCAAGTGGTAGAAAACACACAACGAGACGGAGTAAAACCCCAGTACACTTCCACGTGTGATCTGATCCATCCCTCCAGACACATCTTTATCGCAGACAAGGCCAACAGAAAATCAAAGAGACCTCCTGAAGACTTCATCCGGACACCTATGAAAACATTCCTATCCAGCTGCACACGCGTGTGGTGTGTGTGTGTCGGGACAATTCTCTCTTCCGCAGATGGTTTCAATGCGTCCCCTGCGTGATGCAGAGGTCAAAGGTCACGCCCTTTTCATTTGATTCTGTGACTCTGACTGCGATGAAGACTCTTCCGATCTGATTTTAAAGCTCATTCTGTCACATGACCGCTCATCATACACCATCACTCTCACGGTCAAGAGATCGACACGTCAAGCTTTAAGAGCTTCAGGAGAGCCGTACAGACACGTCAGGAGACTTTTATCAAGTGGTTCATCTTGTGTACATGAGCATCACGATGGTTCTGTGAATGATGAGGATACTGTGGTGTAAATATCAATCAAAACATTTAGTGTGGTCGTTGTGTACGTGTTGGTGAAACTGAATCTCTAATGAAAGGTCAGGATGAGAAGAGACGAGGAAAAACATTTTCCACGCCAGCATGAATAAATCCAGACGTTCATTTAGCTTATGCGGCACAAGCTCAACGTCAAGCCATCGGTTGCACATTCACAGCCATCCATCAGCGCTGACATTAGCGTGTGCTCATCGGTGTTGACCGGGATAAAGTCAAAGCTGATTGGACGAGGCTATTCATTGGTGGCGTTGTGGAATTAGCTATTGATTTTTCTCCTCAAAGAGTCCTGAAATCTTGCTCTTTTCTCGTTTGTATTTGACAGAGGCATTACAGAGACAAAGCTGGACACGAGCGCGTGAATAACAATCTCGCAAATGTTTCTCCGTGTCTTCGCTGTGACCTGTGGATAGTTGAGAAACACACATTAACAGATGAAGCAGATCCACACAACATCATGTGTGTCTTATCTGAAGCAGACATTCATCATGAGCCTTTGAGCTTAATTTCACCCCTGTGAACTCTTAGAAACTCACACATTACCCATCACCACTAACATTACGTCCTCCAGCACGGCACATACCCGCATTTTAAAAGCCTTTCTCTGATATGAGTATTTTCATTTCCAGCACATTTTAAAGCGTGTCTTGTGTTCAATGGTGCTCTGTGCTGGAAAGAACATTTGAATAATTTCTTGAAGTGCTCTTGTTGTGACTGGCAGATAATAGTGCCTTTGGGTTTGATATTCTGCACAGACTGAAAGAAAAACACTTGCAGCCAAATGCATTCATGAAGAAATGTCCAGGCTCATGTCATGGCTAACATGTTGCTGGTGAAGCTGGAAAGTCTGTCTGCTTACACATTTTCATCATCTCACACGCTTGGAAGCTGGAGGTCAGGGTTTGGTTGGTTGTAATGGACTAGTTAAGATTCACTGGTATATGTCATAAAGAAAGGTTTTCAACACGAACCGATCATGAAATCTATGAAGTCATTATTAGGGGGGTTATATTATTGGGCCAAGTTACAAACACACTTTAACAATCTGTTGATGTCCTTTACAGTCTCATTGACCGCTGCGCCGGTCACCTGATCTAAGACAAATCTCATTCATAAAATCATCTCTGACTGCAGTAATGAAACAATATGGATTGTGGCAATCCATTTACAGCAGGTTTATATTAAAACCACTGTTCTGATCGAATCCATTATATTCTGGGGTTTTAGTGAGAGAAGCTTCATAACTTCTGTTGGGAAAGCGAACAGTTCATTCATCACTCATTCCTCATGTGACTGAAGAGATTCGGTTCATCTTCTATACAAGCAACTCTCATCAACATTGATCATTATTTCCACTGAAGGAATCGTGAAGAGCATCGTTTCTGAAAGCAGTCAGAAGAACATCAAATCATTCAAGGGCACTGATGTGTCTCAGATGTCATGTCAAGTTCACATGATGATTCATGTTCCTCCTTCATCTACATCCTGGAAGACTCAATCTCTGCGCTTGGATTTACACAAATGTTCATCAGACTACGGCCACTTTAAGGGTTTGGTTGACCTGGATCATCTAAAGGCTAAAATACACTACAAGACTTTGTGACGATCCTGTCCTTTCTGTTCTTGGATTTCGTGCCTTGGGGACAGGGTTGTTACAGTATCATGTCTTGTGTGTATGTTTTGTTTTATGTGGAGACACGTGGCGGTATGTTTGGATCATTCGCCGCGTGTCATCCTGTGTTCCGTGAAGCTCCGCCCCCTTGTTTCTCCGTCAGGCTCCCTTAGTGTTTTATCTCCGTCACCTGTCTCCCATTAGTGTTTAGTCTTGTCACCTGCCCTTCTCCGTCCCTGTGCAATCTCCCCTCGGTATTATGTCTCTATTTAATATCTCTGTTTACCTCGTCGGTTCATTGTATTGTATTTGTCTTTCTAGCCTTGCCCCGTGTTCCGGAGGATATTTGGATTACCCTGTTACCTGTTTGAAGTATTGTATGTGTTTCCTCCCCGTGGTTTCTGTCGGTGTGTTTCGTGTTTTTGGACTTTTTTGCTACCTTGTTTTGTTTGTTCCCCTCCTGGAAAAATTTTCTGTTTAGTACCAGTCTCTGTTTTGCCCCATCATGGGTTTTGTTTTATTTAATAAAAGTCTTTGTTACCTCCATCTGCCTTGCATCTGGGTTCTGCTCATAGGTTTCGTGACAGACTTTTGATCAGATTTTCAGTCTGGACGTTTTGCAGAAGTCTGTGCCAGTCTGTAGATTTAATCAGTGAGTGTGTTTCTATCTGAAACTTTGAAAAGTCTGCAAGTGTGTGATGTCTATTAAAAAAAAACACCTGTAGTGTATTCCAGCCATCCTCTCCACCTCATGTCCTCAACATTCAGCGTTCATCTCCTCGTGCTTGATTCATCCCATTTCTCTTTATACATTCTTTTCCATTTTGTATACATTATACGTGTCTGGTGAATATTTGATATTTTATGTTTTTTTTAGTTACTTTACTCCTTTAGTAGTGTGTGATCTGATCACCGTAACACTTTTTTCCTGCAATGCAACACTATCACAACATCACAGTATTTCCCTTGCCATAACTTTGTAACGAACAACATGCACCGATTTCCAATCTTGGAACATTTTGAAAAACATCATTGCTTTACATAGCAGATAACACAATCTAGTTCTTGACGCAATGATATAATATGTTTTATTCGTCTGTAAAAACAAAGGCGATTTTCTGCGTTTGATGACGCGACGCGACGTGACGTGCGTGAAGATACACCGAACTCAAGAACAACTTGCTACGCGACGAATAAAGTTTCTCTCTCATAGTTCATGTTGAGTGTTATTTGAGTGTGTGTATACCTACACGTTTAAGTGACAAAACACGTAGCAAACAAACTCACTGAGACTCAAAGACAGCGTGAGCGCGCATGATCGAGTCTCCAGTACGCGCACAGCACACAGGTACTTTATTCGTTCACTCACCTCTCTGTTGAGAAGCAGCACATCTCCACAACAAACCGACAAGAGCAAGAAAACACGAACTCTTCATCATGTCCACATCAGACTTCTCTTCACACGAGATCAGACACTAGGAAAGTGAGTTTGAGAAGTTTGGCCACAGTTCTCCTCCTCTTCACACCGCGCGCTCCGCCCGGTCAGTGCACGAGTCATGTTTCACTCACTCACAATTATGACTAAAACAGAGTCAAGACTGTGACACAGATCGATTACAGAACATATGTCGCTTTAAAAAACTGTCTAAAATTGAATTTGTGAATTACATCTATCAACTAGAAATTCCAGTAAAGTCATATACTTTGAAAAGGTTTTGATTCAACAAGTATTCACAGTTAAACCAGATCCAATGCCATGGTGTTTTACATAAAATATAATTTTTAGTATGTCTACTATATTCAAATGAGATCGGACTTGTACTCAGTCTAGGAGTTTTGGGCCTCTTTTACTCCCTCTAGTGTCAGGTTTGCCGGCGCTCTTCTGTATTCACCAAAAGCACATTGAATGAAATGGAGAGATTTCTAAACAAACATCCAGAGATCTCTCACAGTGATTATAATGTTCCGGTTCATCTGTCCGGCAGTCGTGCACGCCGCTGTTAGTTGATTTTGGACTGACACATGTCCGCTCTCTCCTCACAGGTTCAGTGGGCCACATCTCCGTTCTGCAGTCACAGCGCTCTGATTGACACCCGACTGAAAACATTTCTGATGGACTTCAGCTGAGTTTAGAAGGACTGAGACATTGCACGTAAGGTGTGAAGGCAAACGCATTGACCGACTGAGAAATGTCCCATCGGCGTGTGGAGTCTCTCTGGATGAAGCACCTTTGTGCGGGTGATGTGGAGGAGAGTCAGGGTTTGGTGCCGAGGGATGAACTGGCTGAGTGCAGCTGCGATTCCCCTCCGGACGAGGACAGCGGCCCTCTCCAACGGCCAAAAATCTCAACTTGGGAAGCGGGCTGGAACATCACCAACGCCATCCAGGTGAGCGGCGCACATGCACAGCTGCATCACACACGTGCTTGTGAATGTCTGGACAATGCAAAATAAAAACTAAGTCTGAGGAGAAAGTGCAAAGCTTAGTGCAGCTGGCTGTAAGTAATGCGTCTAAATAAAAACATGAAGTGTTGTCAAGTGAAATATTTGAACATGCTTTATTTATTTTATAGCAGCATTAATCCCAGTTTATGTGAATGTCACCCCATTAACTCGTCTGTTCATTTCCAGTTAAAGCTGACACTAATATTTAGAGGCGAGGTAATAATCACATGGCGTGTGTGTTATTGCTGCTCAAGCTCATTTCATTCTTCCGTCTGCTTTATTTTATTGCTTCATGTGTCTCACACACACGTGTTTCTCCCTTTTCTGAATCTCAAGACTGAAGTAACAGCACTTCTTAACTTTGAAATTCTGCTTCTTTTCATTGCAAACAGTCTTTTCTCTCTTCATTGAGCTGTATTTACAGATGTGTGTGATGTTTGCATTGCACTCGCAGCAAGAGATAGATGTGGACACAAACCAGCAAAAGAGTGCATTAATCAATTCTTTAGACCTCACCTGTCCGCTTGTCATGATGCATTCTGGGTAGTGATGCACAATCATGGGTACAATTATCGTCATTTAATCATGATTGATAATCACGATTATGTCATTCCACTTCAGCGTGTTTATTACACTTATAGAGCCCATGAATGTGTTATAATCTGCTGCCGCCGAACCTTTTCAACACCGTATTTCAAAGCACACAATCAATCATCTAAACACTCCACCACAAAAATGAACATTTCCTGACCTTCGGAATGAAATCCTGCTACTCCATTTTTGATTTCTTGTTCTTTTGTTTATAAATCATTGGTCACCCTTCATGTTTGTCTGTAGGTTTTGCAAAAAGTATTAAAGATACAAGCTTTGGGGTGATTTTCCGACCCTATCGGGAGTTTTGTGCTTGCTTTTAAACATTATTATCACACTCAATTACTGTCATTATGGGAAACATAAATTGTTATCACGATTAAAACGATTAATCCTGCAGACCTAGTTCTGGGAGTTATCAGTGAAGGTTAAGTATGATGCTGACTCAGACATCTTGTGTAAATGAACACATGTGTAGAGTGTAATATGTTTTGAGAGAGATGAAGCGTTGAGCAAAGATTGTGTCGTTAGAAGAGGAAATGAATGTTCATCTTCACTCACTGCGTTTAACACAAAACAATTTACCAACAATTACAGACAAGAGAGAGAACACTGAGACTTTATTACTGCCATCTGCTCTCTCTATGTCTCTCTCTCTTTCTGTCTCTCTCTCTCTCTCTCTCTCTCTCTCACTCTCTCTCCATGAGTTTAATTATGCACTATAACTCACAATGCTTGTTGGATGTTGTTCTGGTTGCCAGGGAATGGTTATGCAGTGGCTGATATGTCAGTGGTGAGATAAGTACTAGCACACTTTCTCTCAGTGTTGTGTTAGTTGTGTTAATGTTTTTCTTCTGTGCACATGTGTATGTGTGTGTGTTTGGTCAGGGTCTCTTTGTGTTGAGTCTTCCGTTCGCCCTGCATCAGAGCGGTTACGTGGGTCTGATTGTGCTGATCTCAGCCGCGCTAATCTGCAGCTACACGGGGAAGATTCTGGTGTCCTGTCTGTATGAAGAGGACGAGAGCGGCTGTCCGGTCCGTGTCAGGAACACATACGAGGACATCGCCGATGCCTGCTGCGGAAACATCTGCCCCGGCGTCGGGGGGAAGCTGGTGAACGCCGCTCAGGTGGTGGAGCTCACCATGACCTGCCTACTTTACCTGGTCGTCGGTAGCAACCTGATGTGTCACAGCCTCTCCTTCCTGCCCATGACCCCGGCGACCTGCTCCGTCATCACCTTTCTGATCCTGCTGCCCTGCATGCTGATCCGTGACCTGAGGGCGGTGTCACGGCTCAGCTTCCTCTGCTCACTGGCTCAGTTCCTCATCACCTTCATGGTGATTGGCTACTGTCTCGGTCAGTCGGCGCGGTGGGCGGGCAGGGGTCTGAGTGCAGTGGCTGTGGACTTTGACGGGTTCCAGGTGTCAGTGGGGGTGATCATCTTCAGCTACACGTCTCAGATTTATCTGCCTCCGCTGGAGGAGAGCATGACGGACAGACGGGACTTCAGCAGAATGATGGACTGCACTCACGCTCTGGCCTGCGTGCTCAAGACCGCTTTCTCTCTCCTGGCATTCCTCACATGGGGAGAAGAAACCAAAGAGGTGCGTTCCCACCGTTCACTGAAGGAAAGATAGAAGCAGCTCAAAGCTGTTGTGAGGTGGTGTAAAAACATAATAAAACATTCATTTAACTCGTGTTCTCTTTCTTCAGACTGCTGTGCTCGTCTGCCGTATAAAGATGATCTCGCCTCTTAACATAAATTCATGGCACAGTTTCATTTCACTTGTGCAAAGAAAACAACAGATTGAATAATCTTCAAAGGCGGCAATAAATCAATCTAACAACTTCTTCCTTCAGTTTTCATGTGTGTAGATGCTGATAGTCTGTGTGTTAGTCATCCGCTGGTGTCTGTGACACATTTATTCTGACTTGATCAACTTCACTGATGATTCACTTTCACCATACAAAGACTAAAACATCACATCTGCTTGTCTCTCTCACAGAAACAAAAACACATTATGAAACAGTAAGAATGTCACACCACTTGTATTATAATGAAGAGAGCCCAGTATGTTCATAGAAAATGTTGATTTTAAGTTGCAACGAAGAAAGTAAATTTTTTTGGTGAACTGTTTCTACAAATGACAATGATGACAATTTTATTACTGAAGTCTATAATAAACCATCATTCAGTTTAGGGTCAAATCGTGTCATGTTGAGACACAGCCGCAGAAAAATGACATTACATTTATTCATTTGGCAGACACTTTTATCCAAAGCCATTTACAAGTAGCAGACCATATAAACATTTTGTCAACAAGCTAAACAGTACCGTTAGTTTACAACACCATGCTTCTAGAGGATTAAAGCTGGAGTAAACAAAGGAGAGAGTTTTTTTATTGGTTAGTCAAATAAATGCAGAACGTCTTGGTTACGTATGTAACCTCAGTTCCCTGATGGAGGGAACGAGACGTTGTGTCGAGAACGACAGATGGGGTTCGCCCTTGAGAACCAATCAACTCTGACTACTATAGAAAAGGCCAATGAAATTTGGCGAATGCAATTTGCATGCCGGGCTCCGCCCCCGGAAATCCGGTATAAAAGGAAGCCGGCGTGCAGCATTCCCTTACCTTTTGTTCTGAAGAGCCTGAGACCTCTCAAACTGCAGCAGAATACTATACGTGTTCATGGCATAAGGGACACAACGTCTCGTTCCCTCCATCAGGGAACTGAGGTTACATACGTAACCAAGACGTTCCCTTTCTGTCGGTCTCTCGACGTTGTGTCGAGAACGACAGATGGGGTTGCCTATGGAAAACGCCACAACGCTGTATCGCGTCACAATGTCAGCGAAGCGACGGTAACAAGCCTGGGCGTGTCATCTCGAAGCTTTCGTGAGACTGTAACCTTCCAGTGTGGTGGTCGGGGGGTTCCAGAGCTTTCTTGGAGAAAGATGGGTACAGCCCTGACCGGTAACTTTCACGGACGGGGCCTTAGCTCTCTATAGGCGAGAGGCCGTCCGGATCAGTTTACACCGGGTAAGCGCGACTCTTAATCAGAGAAGCGCTACAGAGGCCACCTCCTACCCGTGGGGAGGAATATGGTGGATATAGGTATGGTCTCGTCCTTGGAGGAGAACGCATGGAACGTGCGGACTGAGTAGTTAACCGCGAGGTGGAGGCCCACCTGGGGAAGCTCATGGGTTACCAGGAGTGGGAACCATTCTCATGAGGATACATCAGACGGAACAGCCCAAGGAGGGGGTAGCACATCAGACGTCCGGTAGCACTAAGTCCGGTTAGAGCTATCTGTGATAGCTCACATGGTATCCCGGCCTAAGGGGGAAGGCTGCTCTGCCCAGCCAGCCCCCAGGGGGTGCTTGTTTGGTGATGGATGGAATGCCTATTCTTAACCAGTGTCTGGGTAAGAAGGGAGGCTGGTGAGGTACCAGTTTCTTAGCGATGTGTTCGGGTAAGAAGAAAAGGTAAATAGCACACTGACCCAACCTGTTAGAGGGTGGAAAGGTGCTTTCGCAGGCATACGCCCCCCCGGATGCCAGTCCTACATGTCGCCACGCAGGACGTGGGCTGACACCGGGTTTACGCGAAGGTTGTTAACCCTTGCGAAGGTGTTTGGGCATAGCCCGACCCGCAGCTCTACAGTTTTCTGCTAGAGAGGCGCTTCTGCCAGTGTCCAGGAGGTGGCTAAACTCCGTGTGGAGTGAGCCCTCACTGCCAATGGGCATGGGAGATTCTGAGATCGGAATGCCGTCGTAACGGCGTCCACGACCCAGTGCGCCAGCCTCTGTTTGGAGACAGCCTTCCCCTTCTGCTGTCCTCCAACAGACACGGAGCTGGTCAGAGCTTCAGAGCTCTGCGTGCGGTCCAGTACGTACTGGACACAACACTAATCGGGTTGGGTCTTCCTCCCCTATGGGGAGCGCCTGCAAGTTCACCACTTGGCCCCGGAGGGAGTAGTGGGAACTTCTTGGGCACGCATCCGGGCCTGGGTCTCAAGATAACGTGAGAGTTTCCAGGGCCGAGTTTAAGGCAATCCGGGGACACGGAGGATGCTCGGTGGTCCCCTACCCTCTTGAAGGAAGTGAGCGCCGTCAGGAGGGCCGTCTTACTCTATGAGGAAGATCGGAACCTCCGAGGGGCTCTTTGGGGGGCCCTGAGGCTCCCCAGGACCACTTAGGGTCCCAAGAGGGTATGGAGCGGAGATGAGGCGGATTCCGCCCTCTCGCTGCTTAGGAACCTGGTGACCAGGTCGTGTTGCCCTAGAAACTTTCCACCGACTGAGTCGTGATGAGTGGCAATAGCGACTACATACACTTTCAGTGTGGAAGGGAGATGTTAGTCTCCAGTCTCGTGAGAAGGGGAACACAATCCTGATCAAGCACCTCAGTGGGTCTTTCTCGTTGAGAAAGACACCAGGACGAGAAGAGGCACCGTCTAGAGGCGTGTAACCGCCTAGTAGATGGGGCCCTAGCCTGGGTGATGGTCTCAGCCGTATAGGGGGAGTAGCCATCTTAGGATCTTCTCGTCCCGTCTAGAGACCTGACATGGGTGTTCCAGAGGTCTGATCTGGGATGCCAGAACGTGTCCTTCCCCTGAGAGAGCAGGTCCTCTGTCAGGGGAATGGTTCAGGGGGAGTCGCTGTCCAGAGCATCGGCTCTGAAGCCAAGTGTGGTTAGACCGGTGTGGTGTAACCAATAACACTTGGTGCTCCTGCTCCCTGACCTTGCACAGAGTCTGTACAAGAAGGCTCCTGGGGGGGGAAGGTGTGCTTCCGCCCATCCCGTGGCCAGCTGTGCGCAAGGATATCAGTGCCGAGGGCAGGGACTATCAAGCGGGCAAATGGTGGTGTTACGGGAGGTGAACAGGTTTTACCTGGGCCTAGCCGAACAGCCTCCAAATGAGCTGGACTGCGCGGGGGTGGAGTCGCCACTCTCCACGAGGCATAAACTGGCGAGAAAGCACGTCGGCTGTCTAGTTCAGTTTGCCCGGGGTGTGTGGCCTGCAGGGAACGAGTCACCTGTTGACTCCACCGGAGGAGGCGTCGAGCAAGTTGTGTTTAGCTGCTGTGAGTGAACGCCACCCTGACGATCTGTATTCGCTACAGCTTTAGTGCTGTCCTCGGAACAGCACGTGCATGTCTCGCACGAGAGGCCGTAGCCTGCTCAGTGCAAGTAGCATAGCCCACAACTCTTGGCAATTGATATGCCAGCGCAGGCGGGGGTTCGTCCAACACCCCACCTGCGTGCCCGTTGCACACTACACCGCACCCCTGCAGGGAGACTTCAGTCGTCACCACGACCTGCCTCATAACCTGCTCAAAGGGACCTGAGTCCGTCGAAAAAGTCATAAAGACTAGGGGTTATGGTGCGTCGGCAGCAGGGCGGCATCACCATGCGCCTGCTGCCGGTGTGCCACGCTCTCCTCGGAACTCGACTCTGAAACCAGTGTTGGAGCGGTCTCATGTGCATCAACTCGAGGGGTATTAACCCGCGAGGACGCCATGTGTCCCAGGAGCCTCTGAATTGTTTCAGGGGGACCGCTGTCTGCCTAAAATGTTCATTTCAGACAGTTCAACACTGGTTGGGCACAACTGCGGACAGGTGCGCCGACATGGTGACAGAGTTGAGTTCCATACCGAGAAAGAGGATCCTCTGCACTGGGGAGAGCTTGCCCCTCTCTTGGTCGACCTGGAGTCCCAATCGACCTAGGTGCCGGAGCACCAGGTCCCTTTGTGTACATAACAGATCTCGCGAGTGTTCCAAGATAGGCCAGTCGCTGAGATAGTTTAGTACCCGCTCGCCTTCCTCCCCTCAGGGAGAAAGGGCGGTCAGGGACAGACCGAAAGGGAGGACTCTGTACTGATATGCCCGCCTCTCGCACGCGAACCGTGGGAACGGCCGGTGTCGAGGAGGATCGAGACATGAAAGTAAGCGTCCTTCAGGTCGATTGCCACGAACCAATCCTGACACCTGATAGATGTCAGGACGCGCCTCTGTGTGAGCACCCTGAATGGCAGCTTGTGAAGGTGCTCTGTTCAGGGTACGCAGCCTTTGGGGGCAACCCGCCGTCTTTCTTGGGAACGATGAAGTGCGGGTCGTGACCCACTGAACATCTTGGTTCTGAGGGATGAACTCGATGCCTGTTTTGCCAGAAGGGTGGTGACCTCTACCCGAAGTACGGAGGCGTCCCTGCGTCTGACAGAGGGAGAGATGATGCCCCGAAACTTGGGAGAGTCTCTGGCGAACTGGATCGAGTAACCAAGACGGACCGCCCTCATTAGCCAGCGAGACAGTGTGGGCAGCTCTCGAGCTCCCAGGGACTGTGACAGGGTGACCAAGGGGACGGTCTGCTTCATCATTCCCACGGGTGGTGGTTCGTCGGCTGGCGGAGCTAACCATGTCGTGGGGAGTCCCCGGAGGGAAGGTTTGCTCTGCCTACTTACCTGCCTGGCGGGACAACGGCACGCACTGTCGGTTTGAGAGTGGTGACAGCTGTCGTATGTGTACGACCTCACGCCTCGCCAGGGTGTGAGGTCGTTTCGCCGAGCACAGTCCAGTGGAGTGTGCGATCGGCTGCAAGTAAACCCGGGGAGAACAGAAAACTCAGTGAGTAAGTGGGCGCCAAGCCCTAAAAAGGGCCCGGCTTTGGTGACGAGGCAGGAGTCGTCCCGTACCGACCGATCAGAGCCGTGGCTGAGAAGGTTCGGGCCCGATGTTGTTCTCCCTGGGGTCTTCCCGTCAGTGTCCCTTCTCGCGAGGAGGTTGCTGACGGGGTGGAGGTTTCCCCCTCGACCTCTGCTTCCGGGGTGCCGCCTGTGGGGGCACAGGAACCGGAGCCGATGTTGATAGGGTCCTGGGTTGCAGGGAAGCAGACGTCACGTGAGATCTCGGAGGCCTGTAGGCGGCCGAGTCGCGGCGTGAAAAAAATGTGGTTAATTGCCACTGTCTGCTTCGCCGTCAAAAAACTGCTGTGTTACCAACAACCCGCCCTGCGAGATGAGTGCATCAAGAAAGCGGACTTCCTTGGTGTCACTCTTCTGCACAAGGTATAGCCGGAGGTGTCTCTCCTGGACCACTACCGTGGACATCGTCCGACCCAGGGCCCGTGCCGCCGCCTTAGTCGCCCGTAGAGCGCTGTCAGCGGCGGCACGGAGATCCTGCATTATACCCGGGTCGGCCTTACCCTCATGGAGCCCTCTCAACGCCCTGGCCTGGCGGACCTGCAGGATGGCCATGGCGTAGAGAGGAGGCAGCCTGGCCCGCAGCATCGCAAGCTTTTGACATCAGTGATGCCTAAGTCTTACGTGCTTTGGACCGTAGGGGTGGCCGATTCCCCCCAGGTGGTAGCCGTCCGCGGCACAGGTGCACCGCGGGCGGACGTTCCACCCGGGGGATCTCGACGCAATCCTTGGCTGCCCCACCAGCGAGGGAAGTAAGGGAGGCAGAGCTGGTTTTCACTGGAGCGATCCGTGAGTGGAGCGCTCCAAGTGTTACACAGCTCCTCATGCAGCTCCGGGAAAAAAATGGAACCCGGGGTGGGCGCGGTTTGCACCGCGCTCCGACCTCAGGAACCACATATCCCCGGGTTAGCATGAATGACATCACTTCTGCTTCCTCCTAACTCGACCGCTGGGGGTGGAGCTCGGATTCGTCGGAGTCGGATGCTAGCCTCCCTCCGATGCTGCGAGCAACATCTCATCTGCGTCACACATCGTACCCGATGTGTGTGCGTGAGAATCCGGACGGTATGCGAATCGGGGTGCGATCGGCCCGTGAGCACTCAGCTGGCGGGTTTACGTTCGCAGAGTTCCCCATATCACTAACGCTGCTAACGTGTGTGGTCATCAGGGCCGTAGCCACAGATGTCACAGCCTGGGTAGCAGACGAAATGGTGGCTGGTTCCCGTGGGAAGACAGCCACCCGTGACCGCAACTTCTGAATGACAATCCGCCCGCAGTGCAGGCAGATGTGTCAACGAACGCTGCTTCAGCGTGCTGGACGCCCAGACGCCTAACGCAGCGATCGTGTCCATCCCCCTCCTCGATGAGATTCCCGCACCCAAGAGAACAGCGGGACATGCCGTGCTGGAGAATGCTCAGTTAGTCCTGAAAAGGACTTTTTAGAAAAAATCTCTAACACCTCCGGAACCGCCGAGACGCCCAGGGGAAGGTCGCTGCAGGTAGGGACGATCCGCTGGTACACGTCGTAGATCCAGCGATGTAGAAGAAGAAGATTTCATAGAATTCGTTCTGTTCGTAGTCATGAGCGAAGGCTCTGAAGAACAAAAGGTAAGTGAATGCTGCACGCCGGCTTCCTTTTATACCGGATTTCCGGGGGCGGAGCCCGGCATGCAAATTGCATTCGCCAGATTTCATTGGCCTTTTCTATAGTAGTCAGAGTTGATTGGTTCTCAAGGGCGAACCCCATCTGTCGTTCTCGATACAACGTCGAGAGACCGACAGAAAGGGAACCAAATTTTCATATATTCTAGATGTATTG
>NC_079554.1:317500-370000 GCF_015846415.1 Triplophysa dalaica | reverse complement strand
ATTTTCTGAATGAAACCTGTTCAAATCTTACCTTATTTTTTTCAATACTGAATCCAGTAACACATATTTTACAACTCAAAATGTGTATTGGTCAAAAAAATAAAAATTCTTGCGGAAGATGGATGCATTTTTTTGTAACACAACTGAGTTTTTAATAAAATAAAATAAAAATAATAATAAACAAGAAATAATTTAGGTAACATGACTTTATGAGATTGACCCTCTCCGGTCAAAGCTAAAATATCATAAAATTTACAAAAATAAAATGAGAAAATGACCTCTAGCTATTCACATGACCAAGATGATGAAACCTTCGGCTCTGATATGTTTTCAGGGGTCAGGTTGTTTTAACCTGAGTACATGATTACAGATGTGTCATATATTTATTATATAATTTTTTAATGGGAATATTTAAAGCATAGATTGAATAATGACACAAAAATGTGAAGAGGGATTCAACCTTTATATTTAATGGAAAAGTATAATGATAGATAGTGGGGTCACAAAACATGATATTTCTCAGTGTTCTAAGCAGTTTTATTCATGGTTAAAAATATATATTATAAAAACATTTAGTTAGCATAATGTGCAGGGCACTTTGCTTTGTAATAAAATGTATTCTGAAGGTAATATTTGGGGGACAGAAATGTCAGCCATTCTGTTGCATGTTCTATCCCAGGGGATTGCACATACCTATGTATAAATGTACATTGTTATGCAATGTAAGTCGTTCTGGAAAAAGGCATCTGCCAAATGCATAAATGTAAATGTACATCACATATAACAGCACACAGTCAGACGTCCACATACACACTTTAATAATCTCCCTATGATCAAACAAAGAAATGATCTCCTGCAAAGATTCAATATTGACCTCAATACATTACTGGTCAAAAGAATCGAGTCAAAATTACGGTAGAAGTTGAGCAATGTACACATGTTTCTATAATGAGAAGAACATAATGTCTTGATATCCGGTTAAAGCTAGCGGGGGCTGAAGTGGGTTTGTGTGGGTCTATCTCATTAAAGCAGCACAGACTCAAACACACAAACAGATGTGCACGGATTTGTGAACTTGGCACGAGCAGGCGAGCCTCTCCACGTAGCCAAATCCGCAGGCATGAAATTCAATACGCTTTCATTTTTCATGGCAAAACGCCCGTGTCTCAAGTGCTTTGCTTCTCTATTCTCTCTCTCTCTCTCTCTCTCTCTCTGTCATTTCTTTCTCTGATCTTTGTTTTGCAACTTCCCACCTCCATATAACCGCGGCGGCCCACGCACGGCGATCGCGCACCGGACGGCCAGCGGCTCCGCGTTTTCTTCGTGTCGCTGGCAGACTCAATGAATTTTGCTCTGCAGGAGGACAGAGATACACAACGCTGTATATCAGAAGGAAATGTCACCCTGTACGGTTTAAAGGCTTCAAATGCAAAATATCTCGATTCTCCTGAACCCGCGGCGCTCCGGGTTGCCGGACGGTGATGGAGCTCCATGTGGTCTCATAAGTGCACGAGGCCATTAAAGACACGTCATGACCCTCCATCATCTGTTATCAATAGTGAGAATAATACGGACACAGTCAGTGTACTCATGCAAACTCTTTGAGCGACTTGGAGGACAATTACTCAAGATCCACAGCGGACAGCCCATAATTACAAATCCATTTACAGGCCGCGGAGAATAATGAGTGAACTGCAGAGGTGAAGGCAGCCGCTTAATGTCTTTAAATGAGGACAAGCGCATATGTTCTGTTCAGCTTACCCAGCAGAAACTTTAGGAAGAAAGATCTGATAACAGATTGCTTGAAGGAAACTTGATTAGTGTAAAAATCTGAGGAGATCAGAACACACTGACACACCACAGCACGCATTATTCTGGTGTTGTATGTTCAGACAGATGCATTCAAACATACAGACTGGCTTTACCTCACACAGCACACTGAAAACATTTCAGGCACACATCTGGATAGAAAATTCCCCTAATGTGAGTATTCAGTTGAACATAACAGAAGATATTTTGAGAAATGTCTCATAGGTTTTGTGTTCAGTCAATGGTGTTCTTTAAAACATCTTCTTTTGTGTTCTGCAAAAGAAAGAAGCTCATTTCTACAGGTTTGACTTGACATGAGAGTGAATAAATGAAGAAGAAAAAACACATTTTTGGGGTGACCACCATCAATGTGGTCGTTTGTGGACATCACGGACATCACACAAGTGGATCTTTATAACTCGTCACATGAAGACTTCACTGATCTTTATCAGTATTCATCTGCCGCCCAGAACTCAAGATGGTGACCGGCTGACATGTATTTCTTTATTCCTTCATGTTTGTTTTGAACATTTGAAAACCTCTTAACTGGTGTGCAGCGTGTCCGGCATTCCTCTGCACATGTCATCCTTCACAAAAAGGAAGTTTATTCAAGTGTGTGTAACGGAACAGAGACTGCAGACGCAAGAGGTGGAGCCAATCAGGTGAGTTCAGTAGCTGTGAATTAGAAATGTCAAACAGACTCTTTGGATGATAGAACTTGGGAGTGACAGTCTTTGTGTGACCAGGAGCTGATGGAACACTGAGGAGGTGCTGGGAGATGACCAGGAGAATGCTGGGGAGATGAAGGACTTCACTGGGAAGACTTGGAGTAAGATAACAGCCGGTAAGAGTGTTCGTTTGAGTCCTTTCATAAACAAGACCGGACAATGAGGCAGTTCATGAGCGGGCCTTTTGTTTCATCATGCCAATAAAGCTTCTTTGAATCTTGAATCAGTTCATGAGCGTGACTTACTGTATATATTCACGAAAAAATGCGGGGAGTGGAACCGAAAATGACACGAAAAACATGCCAAACAGGAATTGTTTATGTGAAAATGGTCGGCATAAAGAAATTAGTCCTTTAAGCTGATTACTTGAGGATCTGTGTGGAAAAACATAGAAGAAGAAAAAACTAAGGATATGAGTGAAGGAACGGATCAGCATATGGGGGCAGTTCCGGTCACCTCAACCAATGGCTTGATTTCATTGGCTGTGGCTCTCTTGACATCATGTGATGTCGTCTGCGAGGCATCAGCGACGCGTCAGGGAGTCTCTTTGATGAGTGGTTTACTAGTTCACACATAATGAACACACACTAATCACACGCTGTTTTGTCCCCGATCACAGCCCGACCTGTCTGCACATCTGCTTAAATCATGTAGTGTGAACTGGCATTAGTATAACTTGTTTCAAACTCTTTACATACTATATTTCAAACTGATGCTTCAGTATAATGGAGTATTCTATGCCCTTCTAAAAAAGAATCTTCTGAATCATTTGTAAATATGTATGTATTTAATTAGACAAGTTTATTTTTGATGTGTTTGTATTGATCACTCACAGTACTCAGATCAGTGGCGTGTTATCAGTTTTTGCAGCTGTTATGGGGTAATCAGAATCAAGTATCCCAGAGCGCCGTGTAGTAAGTGATGATAATACTTTACATCATTTCTTTCCAGATGAGAACGGTTTCATTATTCTAGTGCCGCGATGTGTTACTGAAATTCTTGTGATCATGAAAAGTGTATAAGACACACATCCAACAGCTGCTCTAGAATGTTCTGGATATCAGAGGAGAAAGATTCTGTGCTCTCGCTCAGAGTCCATCACAGGGCGGCAGGTCTCAGTCCCATCAGTACAAGACAATTCAAAAAGCAATTATGTGAATGTGTACTCTGGGGCCATGAATAGACTGCTTCTAAAGTGCCACATTAACCTAGTTGAGAAGTATTGATTGAGGTCTCTGTCCAAAGAAAGTGTTGCAAACACACACACAGCGTGAGGAGAAGAACAAGAGCAATGAGAAGAGGAGACATGTGACATGAAATGAATCATTTTTTACATTATAAAAATGATAGTTCCGATCCTGGCTGCTGATTGGTCAATAGCTGTGTTTATATTCACACAGACCGTGTGTTTCTACATCACATGTTTACATTTCAACAATTGCACAAAGACTAAATTGACCAAACTGAATTCTAAATGTCTCCACAGAGGTTATGTTCATTGCAGAGGAATATAAAGGACATCATGTTACAGTAAAGTAATAATTGTTTAACACGAGCCGGCTAGAGAACCACAATGAAAACTCATTTAGCATTGAGCCAGTTATCAGAGGAATGGCCAATATACACCTGTGTCTGGAGCGCCATCTATAAATATATTGAGTTTATATACTGTGTGGTTCTGAGAAGCAGAGCAAATGACTTCATGTTCTGTTCCTGTCAATCAAACGGCCCCTCCGCCCTCTCTGATGTGATAGAGGTCAAAGAGGAACTCAGACCATTCTGACAGACCACCATCTCTCATCTGCTTCATGTGATGAAGAGTGGACGAGCACAAGTGCATCAGACCCATGACAGCAGAGACCAATTAAACATGACCCGCCATCACAGCACACACACTCTCTCTTATCACACACACATGCACACACTCGCTCTGTCTTATCACATCTCACACACGCGCCAAAAAATGAGACAGACATACAAGATGTGATTACTGCTGCTAAAGTCAAATACTGACCCCCACACAGATCATTTCAGAGAGAGAGAGAGATCTCTTAGAAAGACATGCGAAAGATGAGCTCTTAGATTTTCTTCTTTGTTTGCTATTTTGAGATGAGAAATAGATGAAAAATCTACATAATCTAGAAGAATATCACTTAGAGACGCAAACTTTCATGAAAATAAATCAGAAAACTCAGTAATTGTGTTTTTAAAAGTAAATAATCGACTCAGAGGATCACAGATTCACACTTCAAGCTAAAGGCCTGATGGACAATTGGAGGGAAAGTTAAATCCACAGAAGATTCACTGATATACTGAGAGAGAAGCAGTGAGTACAAACACAACTGCACTGGAAACATTTTTTTTTGGATATTTGCTTGTTGTTTTTTCCTAATATAAGGACATAAAATCGATCTTTTTTATACTTTTATGAGCTAAAATGCTATAAAGCTAAAGCTATGGCTACACCACAATCTGCCATTCCTCAATGTATCCATTCAAATGAGCCAGTGAGAATCAGCCAATCAGAGCAGCAGCTACCATCCCCCCACAGTCATATGCAGATGAGCTCCCAGCTCAGCACTATACAGTATCCGTCTGAGATCAGAAGTGACTCTGCGAGGAAAACCTACAAACACAAACTTCTGTCAAACAATCCAGAGACTCTGTCTGCTGATCTGTTTAAAACTGGAGAAATCTGCAACCTCATATTCTTCTCTGATCACCCCAGTGCCTGGCATAAAGCCATTATTAAATATTACCCCTCTGTAAAAAAAGAAGGCATCTGTAATGGATGGAAAATCAAAATCAGAGAACCACAAGACCCCGATGACACTATGATAACTGTGAACATCTACAAGAACGGAACAGTCATGGTACAGGGGAACCTGAAACTATTCCAGGCTGACTACAGAGCAATAGCTGAAGCTATGAGACACGAGAAAGGTTTGATATCTGAGAGTCTGTCATCAGATCAGAACAGCAGCTCAGATCTCAAGCCCACTCCTGCAGAAACACTTAAAAGTGAGAACATCCCGTCCTCTCTGCTCAAATCCATCCCTTTACTTCAGGAACACTTCATGAAGCTTGAGCTGGAGATGGTGCAGCTCAGAGAAATGATGCTCAAACAGCAGCACTCACACACATGTGCAGTTCATACTGAACTCCAGCAGAACGCAGAGCACCAGACACAGAGACTGACAGCCCTCAGCCAGCAGATGACAACGCTTCAGACGGATAAGAACATCTATCAGTGTGAGCTGACCGCACTGAGACTCCAGATACAGGACAGAGAACAGTCCACACTAGAGATGAGGCAGCAGATGAGAGAGATACAGGAGGAGAGAGAGCAGCAGAGCAGTGAGATCCTGGCCCTGAAAGAGCAGCTGAGAGAACTCCTTCTGGCCAAAGAAGAACCAGCGCAGACCCACAGAGCTCAAACACTGCCCTCCACCCCAAAGTCACCTAACACAGGGGGTCAACACCCACCCCTCAGTGATGACCCAGAGAGACCCGACCCAGACAGCTCACCGCCGTCACAGCGCCCCCTGTCAGGCCCTCCAGCACAACAGCTTCAGACGAGACCCGACCCAGACAGCTCACAGCCGTCACAGCGCCCCCTGTCAGGCCCTCCAGCACAACAGCTTCAGCCCTCGTCTCACAGCAGTCCAGCACAAACCGGCACAGAGGAACCTGAGGTAGCTTTACTCATCGATTCAAACGGCAAATTCATTGATGTAAATAAACTCTTCCCCCGACACAAAGCTATTAAACTCTGGTTTCCCACCACTGACAAAGCCCTGGAGCTCCTGACAGAATCCCAGCTAGGCCGGCCCAGTCACATCATAATCCACACAGGCACAAACGACCTGCGGAGCCAACAGGACCGAGTGTCTGACTCCCTCAGAGCCGTTGTGGAAAAAGCTAGAGAAACCTTCCCCAACTCAAAAATCATCCTGTCCACCCTACTCCAGAGGAAAGATTTCCATCCAAACACAATAAATAAAATAAACTCTAGCATCTCCAGACACTGTGCCCTCCTGCCCAACGTATACTTGGCCCACCATCCAGACCTGGACACCGACTGCCTATATGACCACGTCCACCTTTATAAGAACCTGGTTCATATTTTTGCAAAGAGACTCAAAGATGTTGCTTTAAACAGGACCAACCAGACAAGCAGAACCAGCCCTAACCCTGCCAACCCAATGAGACACACCTCAGGACACTACATCCCAGCCAACACCTCATCTAGAGCCCCGACCAGAGCACCACCCAGACCTTCAGCACCCAGAGCTTCACCTCCCGGGGGTCCACACAGAGCTTCAGCGCCCAGAGCTACACCTCCCGGGGGTCCACACAGAGCTTCAGCGCCCAGAGCCGATCCGTATGGACAGAGACTGTTCTATAACAGTCCCAGCGCTCCAGCGGCTGAAGCCCGTCCACAGCAGAGCCCGGCCCAGCCAGACAGACCGAGCTACGCCCGAGCTGTCAGCGGAGGAGCGAGCCAAGCTAACACCGAACTCCACGACATCCAACACATGCTGAGTATCATCTGCTCTCACTTACTCACACACAGTGGACAGTGGTAAAAATAATAATAAAATAAACAAATAAATAAAAATAACCATTCCATTTACCAAACCACATTGTTTTAGTTTAAGTGTACATGTAAATTAAAATGGATTTGTTGATGTTTTTGAGTTCCTACCATAACATAACTTCCATCAGTCGTTATTATTATTATTATTTATTTTTCTACTCTTGTATTTTTGAATCATTCTCTTTTCTCAAAATGGCAAACAAATCATACTGATTTTTGTGATGAAATCACTTAGTTTTTCCACATGGAATATTCAAGGTCTAAACTCTTTAGGTCTAAAGTCTTTGGCCTAAAAAGTAGAAATTCTGACTTTATGAAAGATCTTGAAGACATAGATGTTATCATCTTACAGGAAACCTGGTGTAGAGGAGATGTGTTCACTTGGCTGTCCCTCAGGATACAGAGAGATAATATTACCATCAGTTAAACTCACATCAGTCACACAGGGGAGAGACTCAGGAGGGATGATCCTCTGGATTAAATCTAAACTGGCCATAGAATTAGTTAAAAAAGATCAATACCACATCTGGCTGAAAGTACAAAAAGGAATAATATCAGCATCTCAGCCTGTTTTCCTTTGTGCCATATATATACACCCCCCCTCGAGTCTCCATATTTCCAAGAGGAAACTTTTCAAAACATTGAACAAGAAATCAGCCATTTCGAGGCTCAGGGAAATGTGCTGCTTATGGGTGATTTAAACGCTAGAACCGGAAAAGAATTAGATTTCTTAGAATCACAGGGTACCAGATTCCTCACTGGCAATAACAACTTGTACCCTTCTTACCCCGCCAGAGAAAACTGTGATCAGACAGTGAATGCCCACGGACGGCAGCTGCTGAAGCTCTGCCGAGGACTGGCTCTGTACATCGTCAATGGAAGACTGCGAGGAGACTCGCTCGGGCGATACACCTACTGCTCAGCTCTTGGTAACAGCACTGTAGATTATACCATCACAGATCTACATCTTTCCTCTTTTAGAGCATTCACAGTCAAACCCCTGAAACCTTTCTCAGACCGCAGCCAAATCACAGTCTATATAAAGCAATCTGAAACATCACCCACACCGATTAGGACATCATATCACATGCACAAAATTATGTCATTCAAATGGACAGAAAACAGTGCCACTAACTACAGCAATGCTGTTGAATCTCCAGAAATACAGTCCCTCTTACACTCTTTCCAAACACAGGCATACCCTAAAAATCAATTCGGCATCAATCAGGAAGTACAAGATCTAAACAACATATTTTACAAAACAGCACAAAAAAGTCATTTGACCACTGTTAAACCAAAGAACAAATGTTTAGATACTGACAAATGGTTTGATTTGGACTGTAATGCTCTGAGAAAAAACCTCAGAAATTTATCAAATCAAAAACACAGACAACCAGATAATCCAGAGCTCCGCCTTCATTACTGTGAGGCACTAAAACTATATAAAGCCACACTCCGGCAGAAAAAAGAACAATTTTTGCAAAACCAGTTTGAAGAAATTGAAAAATCTCTAAATTCACACAAATTCTGGGAAAAATGGAAATTATTATACAAACCAAATCAAGAAATTCTGGCCATCCAAGATGGGGAGACATGGAAAACTCATTTCCAAGAATTATATAGCACAACCGAAATTCAAAATTCTAATCAAAATGAAATAATCAATAAACTGAACAATTTAGAAAGAGTGATTAAAGCAAATCAAAACCCCTTAGATTTCCCCATAACAATCGAGGAATTGGAAGATAAACTACGGGTCCTCGAGCCCAAGAAAGCCTGTGGTGTCGACAGCATCCTGAATGAGATGCTGAAACACACCGAGCAAAGCTTCAAACTGGCCATGCTAAAACTCTTCAATGATTGTCTGTGTGTGGGGTTCTTCCCTAAGATCTGGAACCAGGGCCTCATCAGCCCCATTCACAAGAACGGAGACAAATTAGACCCCAACAACTACCGAGGCATCTGTGTGAACAGTAACCTGGGGAAGGTTCTCTGCAGCATCTTAAACACAAGACTGTTACACTTCCTTACTAAGCACAATGCCTTGAGTAAATGCCAAATTGGCTTTCTTCCAAAATGTCGCACATCCGATCACATTTTTACATTACAAACACTAATTGACAAATATGTACATCAAAACAAAACAAAATTTTTTGCTTGCTTCGTTGATTTCAAAAAAGCATTCGATTCAATCTGGCATGAAGGATTATACCTAAAACTTATCGACAGTGGAATAGGGGGAAAATTCTATGATTTGATCAAATCAATGTACACAGCCAGCCATTGTGCGGTTAAAATTGGAACGCAAAGAACCGAATTCTTCCCCCAGGGGCGTGGAGAGAGACAGGGATGCAGTTTAAGCCCCACCCTCTTCAACATTTACATTAATCAATTGGCCAACATATTAGAACACGCTCCCTTTAAAGGTCTCTGTAGTAGAGTAGGCGGGGCGAGACCGTGGTTCGAGTCCGGTGAGTAATTGTGAATTAGCGCCAGCTGTGCGCACACCGGGCTCGAATCACGTAGGAGATGGGAGCATAAAAGCAATGTAACAAATCTCAATAAAAGGGAAGGAAGGAGGTGGGAACCGGCAGACATTAAACATTTATTAACAGAAATAAAAACAGCCGGCGGCCCCTCACGGACGACCGCCGGCGAAATAACATAAACATAAATACAAATACAAACACAAGTTCGGGCCCGGTCCTCTCTCTTCGACGGTCCGGTTGCTCGTTCCTTTTATGCTCCCATCTCCTACGTGATTCGAGCCCGGTGTGCGCACAGCTGGCGCTAATTCACAATTACTCACCGGACTCGAACCACGGTCTCGCCCTGCCTACTCTACTACAGTCTCACTCTACACGACACAGAGATAAAGTGTCTTCTCTACAAACATGACCTGGTCCTCCTGTCGCCCACTGAAGAGGGGCTTCAGAACAGCCTGAATCTGCTGGAGGATTACTGTCAGACCTGGGCCCTGACGGTCAACCTCCAAAAAACAAGAGTAATGATGTTCCAGAAACGCTCCAGATCTCAGGGACCATCAGACACATTCACACTATCACACAGAACCATTGAAACCACAAAAACATACACTTACCTCGGTCTGAAAATAACTCCAACCGGTAACTTCACTTTGGCTGTGAATGAACTCAAAGAGAAAGCTCAAAGGGCTTTCTATGCCATAAAAAGATCCATTAAAATTGACATCCCAATCCAAATCTGGCTCAAACTTTTCAAAGCAGTAATTGAACCAATTGTTTTATACGGCAGTGAAGTGTGGGGTCCTTCTATAAAATTTGACTTCCTAAATTGGGAAAAACACCCGATCGAAATTCTACATTTAGATTTCTGTAAAATAATTCTCAAAGTCCAAATAAAAACTCCACACAACGGATGTAGGGCAGAATTAGGCCAATACCCTCTCCTTCTAAACATTCAAAAAAGAGCCGTCATCTTCTGGAAACACCTAAAAACAAGCGACCCCAACACATACCATTACAAAGCCCTGAAACACCAAGAGCTGAGCGTAGGTAAGAGTCCTCTCCTTCAGCTGGTGCTGAGACTGACTGTGATCACACACACAGAGATCAGTCAGCCTCAGGACACACACACACTCACACACATTATAAACACAGAAAAAGAAAAGTACACAACCTATTGGACAAACACCACTAAAAACCAGCACAAACTGGAATGTTATTCGGCACTAAATCGTGAATACACCATAGCAAGCTACCTGAGCACAGTGAGTGATGTGAAACTCAGGAAAACACTGACGAGGTACAGACTCAGTGAACACAGTCTGGCCATAGAGACGGGCCGGAGAAGACAGACCTGGATCTCTCGTGAGGACAGACTCTGCTCACACTGTATGATGAGAGTGATGGAGACAGAACTGCACTTCCTCACAGAATGTGCAAAATATAAAGACATCAGAGAGCATTACTACCCCAAAATTAATCAAATATTCCCCCAATTTAACTCCTTTAATCAGACCCAAAAACTCAGATTCATTCTTGGTGAAGAAGCCAAATGTTGTCATGTAGCTGCAAGATATGTGTCATCTTGTCATCTCCTGAGAGACAGCCAGAGAGACACAAACAACCAGTAAACACACACACTTTACATCTACACACATGTATATAATGTATATAATGTTCAAATTTTATAATATCAGTTGTTACATGTTTTTCTGTATAAAATATTATTATCATTTTTTTACCATAATCATTTTTTTTTTTTTTTTTTTTTTTTTGTCTAAATATTATTGTTCTCTGTAGGATTTAGTTTAGATTCTATGTTGTTTTAAATGCTTTGGCAATACAAAATGTATATTTTTGTCATGCTAATAAAGCTTTCTGAATTGAATTGAATTGACAGTGAGAGAGAGAGAGAGAGAGAGAGAGACAGAGAGAGACAGAGAGAGAGAGACAGAGAGACAGAGAGAGAGAGAGAGAGAGAGAGAGAGAGAGACAGAGAGAGAGAGAGAGAGAGAGGGAGAGAGAGAGAGAGAGAGAGAGAGAGAGAGAGAGAGAGAGAGAGAGCCAGAGAGAGACAGAGAGAGACAGAGAGAGAGAGAGACAGAGAGACAGAGAGAGAGAGAGAGAGAGAGAGAGAGAGAGAGAGAGAGAGCCAGAGAGAGACAGAGAATGAGAGAGGTCAGAGAGAGAGGTCACACACTCTTGAGCTCCTGCAACAAACATATTTTACTACTGGATTAACCTGAAATTCCTTGGAATTTTTTACAAAGGAGACATAGACAAACCTTCATTAACGGAACCTGTTGTTTTTTAAATCAAACTTTTACTCTTAATCTGGATTTCTGGAACAAAATATCAGAAAAGGACACAAAGGACACAAAGGACACCGACCCAACAATCCTGCTCTACAAACAAACCAAAAATAACAAGAGGACTAGATTATCAAGGTCTATCTTCTACCAGGTACCAAAATAAGTACTTTACCACCACTTTGTGCCAAATACTCGACAATAACTACAATCAAACAAACAAAACAAGCAAAAGAAAAGAAACTAAAAGTTTTACTCAAAGAGACAATAGTGTTACTGAGGCAGCAAACTCTGCTCAACCACATGACCCACGCCTCAGAGGTGTGAATTGGAAGGTGAGAAAACGACTGGACCAAACAAAGGACATTCCTCAACCAACGCCCACACAGGTGCGAACGGCCCATTTCATCATGAGTGCACAACCCCAATGTGTGGAGGCCATTCCTCTACACTACCCAAAAGAGGTTACGAACGATACAGCAAGGAAAGTCTACAAAAACAAAAGACTCACAGAAAACTCAGAGACTTTATTCGCAGACCTTCATAAAGATGGTAGCACCAGTAACCTGATCTTCTACACCAACCGACCTCATTCATGGCACAAAGCCATCATCTCAGAATTCCCAAACGCTGAAAGAAAAGGCATCTGTGGGGGTTTCCAGCTAAAAATTAAAAATGAGGATGACGTAACAATGATAAATGTTAACATCTACAAAACAACAGGGATAGTTGTAGTGAAAAGCACTCAAGGTCTTTTCGAACAAAACTTCCTCAGTATCAAAGGAAGATTACAACTGGAACCCGACAATGAGCAACCCACCACAGAGGAACCAGACAGAACCCCAGTTTCTGATGATCAGCAAGAACATACAGATCCTCCTAACGCAGAACAACCAAAGGACCTCCATTCACATTGCTACTGTACTGACATGAGAGAGAGATTTACAGCCCTGGAGGGGGAACTAGTACAGCTCAGAGAAATTACTCTTTCTCTCCAAACCATACAAAGCCCAGACCAATCCGGCAACAAACCCACAGCCAAACAAAAAGAGGGAGACAACATCAGGAAAGAACTGTCTTCACTTCAGGCCGAAGTGAAGCAGCTAGTGCAAGGAAGGGAGAGGCTCAAGGTTCAGCTGGCATCACTGGAAACCCAGATCACACAGCAGACAGAGAGTCAACGGACCCAGCTAACTGCTTTAAGAGAGGAGATAAGAGAACTGAAACACGAAAAAGATACCCACCTCACAGCCCTCAACTCCAAAAATGGTCCAGAACAACAGGTCACCCTTCAAACGGTCCACAGCTCACAGACCTCATTGTCACAACCCAGCCAAAACCCACCATCTTCACCAAACCCTTTGCCCAGTACAGATCAACGCAATGAACCCGACAACACTCCAACACCCACCGAGGACTCACAGAAAACAGATATTGTCCTTCTGATAGACTCAAATGGGAAATTCATAGACGAAAAAAAGCTCTTCCCCAAACAAAGGGTGTCCAAACTCTGGTGCCCCAACACGCACAGTGCCCTCAGACTACTGAACAAGGACAACCTAGGATCACCAAGCCACATTATAATTCACACTGGCACAAACGACCTGAGAGCACAACAAGAAAGAGTGGCCACAGCACTCGAAAGGGTAATCGAAAAAGCTACAACCACCTTCCCAAATGCCAAAATCACCATCTCGACACTGCTACCACGGAAAGACTTCCACCCAGACACAATTCAACAAATAAACGCAAATCTCTCTAGAACTTGTGCACTCAAACCTCAAGTGCACCTGGCACACCATCCCACCTTGGACCTTACATGCCTCTATGACCATGTACACCTGTACAGAGCGTCTGTCCCCATCTTTACAAAGAAATTAAAAGATGTTGCTCTAAACCGCAACACAAACAACCCCCCTAGAAGCAACGGAGCAAGGCAGTCCCTACCCAGACCATGGATGAACCACACCGCACCTTCTAAAAACAGCCAGAGACTGGGCCCCCCTCCTTGCCAAAACAACAGCCAACAGACCAGAGCACCACCCCTGCTGCCTACACCCCCCACCCGGCATATGCAACAGAACTCCAGCAGCCTAAGCTATGCCCAGACAGTGAGCAGAAACTCCACACCGACATCTGCACAAGCTCCAACAGCCGAGCTAAAAGACATCCATCAGATGCTGAACCTGATCTGCTCACACCTACTGTACTAAGACAAAATCCGCAATAAACAAATTAATAACTTATGGATAACAAATCATTTACAATATCATGTTGGAATATTCAAGGCCTGAGGTCATCTGCTTTTGGACTGAAAAGCAAAAACATAGACTTCAGCTCTGAAACAAAAAACTCAGACATCCTCATCCTACAGGAGACATGGAGTAGAGGAGACGGACCCACTGGTCGCCCTACAAACTACAGAGAATTCATCATTCCATCCGTCAAACTGCCTGGTGTCACCCAGGGAAGAGACTCAGGCGGAATGCTGATATGGTATAAATCTGAATACGCTAACTCAACAAAAATGATTAAAACTGGCCAGTTTTACACATGGATAGAAATCAACAAGACCATCACTTCAACAGATAAGAATATCTTCCTGTGTGCAACCTACATCCCTCCAGCAGAGTCACCCTACTTCAATGAGGACAGTTTCACGATCCTGGAAGAGGAGATCAACTACTTTCAGTCACAGGGCAATGTTCTGATCTGCGGTGACCTAAATGCCAGGACAGGCGAAGAGTCAGACTCAGTTCACTCCAAGGGAGACAAACACATTCCAGGAGGAGATGTCCTTTCCATACCTACACACATACACAAAGACTGAACTACGATAAAACAACAAACAAAAATGGATTAAGACTTCTCCATCTTTGTCGCACACTGGGTCTGTACATGGTCAATGGACGACTACGAGGAGATTCATACGGTAGGTACACCTATAGTTCTAAGCTGGGTAACAGTACGGTAGACTATTTCATCACGGATCTGAATCCTAACTCCCTCAGAGCGTTCACAGTCAGCCCACCATCACCATTGTCAGATCACAGTAAAATCACTCTCTACCTCAATAGATCCAAACCTAACACAGAGGCATCAAAACAAACTCACCTCCATACCCTAAAACAAACTTTCAGGTGGAAACAAAATTGCGAAGATACATACAAAAGCATAACTCGTGAACCAAAAATTCAAATCCTACTGAATAAATTCCTCGATACCCCATTTCCACACAATTATGAAGGTGTAAATTTAGCAGTAGACAGGATTAACCAAATTTTTACAATATCTGCAACGCTATCTGACCTAAAACCCACTAACACAAAACCAAACAAAAAGCCTGTAAATGAGAAATGGTTTGATAAGGAGTGTAAAAACCTTAGAAAAGAAGTAAGAATTCTATCAAATCAGAAACACAGAGATGCTGACAATGTAAACACACGCCAACTCTACCATGAAAAAGTTAAACAATATAAGGAAACACTAAGGAAGAAAAAGAAACAAGATACACAAAACCAGATAAAAGCAATTGAACAATCTCTAGAAACAAATCGCTTCTGGGAACATTGGAACACACTTAACAAACCCCACCATGAAGATCTTCCCATTCAGAACGGAGACGTATGGATAAAGCACTTCTCAAACCTCTTTAGTAAAATAAACAAGAACCATGAACAAACTAACCTACACAACAAACTATGCACTCTGGAGTCAACAATTAAAGATTACCAAAACCCTTTAGACTATCCAATTACACTCGCTGAGCTAGAACAAAATATACCAAAACTTAAATCCCAAAAAGCAAGTGGTATCGACGGTATCCTAAACGAGATGATTAAACACGCAGACCAAAAACTTACACTCGCCATCCTCAAACTGTTTAATATCATCTTTAGTACAGGTATATTTCCCACAATCTGGAACCAAGGTCTCATAACTCCAATCCATAAAAGTGGAGACAAATTCGACCCTAATAATTACCGCGGAATATGTGTAAACAGTAATCTAGGTAAACTCCTCTGTAACATTCTTAACAGCAGACTTCTCCAATATCTAAACAACCAAAACATCCTGAGAAAATGCCAAATTGGTTTCCAACCCAAATACCGCACATCCGATCATATATACACTCTTCGTACCTTAATTGACAAAGAAACAAACCAAAATAAAAGAAAGCTCTACTCATGCTTTGTTGACTTCAAAAAAGCTTTTGACTCAATCTGGCATGAGGGACTTTTTCTTCAGTTGATTCAATGCGGCATCGGAGGAAAAACCTACGACATCATCAAATCAATGTACACCAATAACACATTTGCAGTTAAAATTGGCAACAAGCACACAGACTTTCTCTCCCAGAGTCGTGGAGTGAGACAGGGCTGTAGTCTAAGTCCTACACTATTTAACATTTACATGAATGAATTAGCTGGAGCTCTAGAACAGTCACCAGCACCCGGCCCGACCTTACAAGACACCGAAGTGAAATGTCTCCTGTTTGCAGACGATCTGGTGCTGCTGTCACCCACAAAAGAAGGTCTACAGCAACATCTGGACACCCTGCACACTTTCTGCCAAACATGGGCCCTATCGGTTAACCTTAAGAAGACTCGAGTCATGATATTCCAAAAAAAGCCCAGTAGCCAAAATCAACATCACCGTTTCAAACTAAACAACGTGCCCCTAGAACACACCAAGAACTACACATATCTTGGTATAAACATTAGTAACACCGGAAACTTAAACAAGGCTGTGAACGACCTGAGAGACAAGGCACGAAGAGCCTTTTACGCCATAAAAAAGAATATCAAAATTGACATCCCAACCGTAATCTGGTTGAAAATAATACAATCAATTATAGAACCAATCGCGCTGTATGGAAGTGAGGTTTGGGGTCCTCTCGCCAACCAAGAGTTCACCAGATGGGACAAACACCCAATAGAGATTCTGCAAACAGAAATGTGTAAAAACATTCTACGGGTACAGAGAAAAACTCCAAACAACGCCTGCAGAGCAGAATTAGGACTGTATCCTCTAATCCTCTAATCATTAAAATACAAAAAAGAGCTTTAAAATTCTACACACACCTTAAGAACAGCGACACAGACACACTCCATCACAAAGCCTTAAGTCATCAAGAGCTGAGCCCAGAGAGAAACCCCTTCATCCAACTGATCTCACAACTAACTCTACAACCCCAAACATGCCCAAGTCAACCCCAAACCCCAGCCAGACTAAACCAAATGATGAAAAGACAAAAAGAGAAATATCTCCAACACTGGACAGAAGCAACAGCTCAGCAAAGTAAACTGGAATGCTATCTGTCACTAAAGAGAGAATATAAAGTCTCAGAATACCTCACAAGCGTATCAGACCCTAAACTAAGAAAAGTGTTGAGCATGTACAGACTCAGTGATCACCAGCTCACTGTAGAGACGGGCAGACACAGACACACATGGACACCGAGAGAAGAGCGACTGTGTCCACACTGCACACACAATCAAGTGGAAACAGAGCTGCACTTTCTCCTCTCCTGTCCCAACTACACACACATCAGAGAAACATTCTTCCCCCAGTTTACAAACTTACACAAAGACTTTGACCAGTTTCAACAAAAGGACAAGATCTCATACATACTGGGAGAAAAGTCAAGAAGCTCAAACCTGGCTGCAAGATATGTCAAGTCCTGCCACGACCAAAGAACAAGCAGCACAACACAACACAACACTGACAGAACAACACACACAAACTGACACTATCACCCTTATTGAGAACTTTAATTAAAACTCTTTTTCTGTTTATATTGAGATGTATATATATATAGATTTTTACTTATAGACTTTTAATTTTATTCTATCTTATTTTTGATCTTAATCTGTATTTCTGCATGTTTATATTTAATCTTGTGCTTTGGCAATGTAAATTTTCTTTTATCATGCCAATAAAGCTCCTTTGAATCTTGAATCTTGAATCTTGAGAGAGACAGAGAGACAGAGAGAGAGAGAGACAGAGAGAGACAGAGAGAGAGAGAGACAGAGAGACAGAGAGAGAGAGAGAGAGAGAGAGAGAGAGAGAGAGAGCCAGAGAGAGACAGAGAGAGAGAGAGACAGAGAGACAGAGAGAGAGAGAGAGAGAGAGAGAGAGAGAGAGCCAGAGAGAGACAGAGAGAGAGAGAGACAGAGAGAGAGAGAGAGAGAGAGAGACAGAGAGAGACAGAGAGAGACAGAGAGAGACAGAGAGAGAGAGAGACAGAGAGACAGAGAGAGAGAGAGACAGAGAGAGACAGAGAGAGACAGAGAGAGAGAGAGAGAGAGAGAGAGAGAGAGAGAGAGAGAGAGAGAGAGAGAGAGAGAGCCAGAGAGAGACAGAGAGAGAGAGAGCCAGAGAGAGACAGAGAGAGAGAGAGACAGAGAGACAGAGAGAGAGAGAGAGAGAGAGACAGAGAGACAGAGAGAGACAGAGAGAGAGAGAGAGAGAGAGAGAGAGAGAGAGAGAGAGCCAGAGAGAGACAGAGAGAGACAGAGAGAGAGAGAGAGAGAGAGAGAGAGAGAGAGAGAGAGAGAGAGAGAGAGAGACAGAGAGAGAGAGAGAGAGAGAGAGAGAGAGAGAGAGAGAGAGAGAGAGACAGAGAGAGACAGAGAGAGACAGAGAGAGACAGAGAGAGAGAGAGACAGAGAGACAGAGAGAGAGAGAGAGAGAGAGAGACAGAGAGAGACAGAGAGAGACAGAGAGAGAGAGAGAGAGAGAGAGAGAGAGAGAGAGAGAGAGAGAGAGCCAGAGAGAGACAGAGAGAGAGAGAGCCAGAGAGAGACAGAGAGAGAGAGAGACAGAGAGACAGAGAGAGAGAGAGAGAGAGAGAGAGACAGAGAGACAGAGAGAGACAGAGAGAGAGAGAGAGAGAGAGAGAGAGAGAGAGCAGAGAGAGACAGAGAGAGACAGAGAGAGAGAGAGAGAGAGAGAGAGAGAGACAGAGAGAGAGAGAGACAGAGAGAGAGAGAGAGAGAGAGAGAGAGAGAGAGAGAGAGAGAGAGAGAGAGAGATAGAGAGAGAGAGAGAGACAGAGAGAGAGAGAGAGAGAGAGAGAGAGAGAGAGAGAGAGAGAGAGAGAGATAGAGAGAGAGAGACAAACTCACCTCCATACCCTAAAACAAACTTTCAGGTGGAAACAAAATTGCGAAGATACATACAAAAGCATAACTCGTGAACCAAAAATTCAAATCCTACTGAATAAATTCCTCGATACCCCATTTCCACACAATTATGAAGGTGTAAATTTAGCAGTAGACAGGATTAACCAAATTTTTACAATATCTGCAACACTATCTGACCTAAAACCCACTAACACAAAACCAAACAAAAAGCCTGTAAATGAGAAATGGTTTGATAAGGAGTGTAAAAACCTTAGAAAAGAAGTAAGAATTCTATCAAATCAGAAACACAGAGATGCTGACAATGTAAACACACGCCAACTCTACCATGAAAAAGTTAAACAATATAAGGACACACTAAGGAAGAAAAAGAAACAAGATACACAAAACCAGTTAAAAGCAATTGAACAATCTCTAGAAACAAATCGCTTCTGGGAACATTGGAACACACTTAACAAACCCCACCATGAAGATCTTCCCATTCAGAACGGAGACGTATGGATAAAGCACTTCTCAAACCTCTTTAGTAAAATAAACAAGAACCATGAACAAACTAACCTACACAACAAACTATGCACTCTGGAGTCAACAATTAAAGATTACCAAAACCCTTTAGACTATCCAATTACACTCGCTGAGCTAGAACAAAATATACCAAAACTTAAATCCCAAAAAGCAAGTGGTATTGACGGTATCCTAAACGAGATGATTAAACACGCAGACCAAAAACTTACACTCGCCATCCTCAAACTGTTTAATATCATCTTTAGTACAGGTATATTTCCCACAATCTGGAACCAAGGTCTCATAACTCCAATCCATAAAAGTGGAGACAAATTCGACCCTAATAATTACCGCGGAACATCTGGACACCCTGCACACTTTCTGCCAAACATGGGCCCTATCGGTTAACCTTAAGAAGACTCGAGTCATGATATTCCAAAAAAAGCCCAGTAGCCAAAATCAACATCACCGTTTCAAACTAAACAACGTGCCCCTAGAACACACCAAGAACTACACATATCTTGGTATAAACATTAGTAACACCGGAAACTTAAACAAGGCTGTGAATGACCTGAGAGACAAGGCACGAAGAGCCTTTTACGCCATCAAAAAGAATATCAAAATTGACATCCAAACCGTAATCTGGTTGAAAATAATACAATCAATTATAGAACCAATCGCGCTGTATGGAAGTGAGGTTTGGGGTCCTCTCGCCAACCAAGAGTTCAGCAGATGGGACAAACACCCAATAGAGATTCTGCAAACAGAAATGTGTAAAAACATTCTACGGGTACTGAGAAAAACTCCAAACAACGCCTGCAGAGCAGAATTAGGACTGTATCCTCTAATCATTATATACAAAAAAGAGCTTTAAAATTCTACACACACCTTAAGAACAGCGACACAGACACACTCCATCACAAAGCCTTAAGTCATCAAGAGCTGAGCCCAGAGAGAAACCCCTTCATCCAACTGATCTCACAACTAACTCTACAACCCCAAACATGCCCAAGTCAACCCCAAACCCCAGCCAGACTAAACCAAATGATGAAAAGACAAAAAGAGAAATATCTCAAACACTGGACAGAAACAACAGCTCAAAGTAAACTGGAATGCTATCTGTCACTAAAGAGAGAATATAAAGTGTCAGAATACCTCACAAGCGTATCAGACCCTAAACTAAGAAAAGTGTTGAGCATGTACAGACTCAGTGATCACCAGCTCACTGTAGAGACGGGCAGACACAGACACACATGGACACCGAGAGAAGAGCGACTGTGTCCACACTGCACACACAATCAAGTGGAAACAGTCAAGAAGCTCGAGAAAAGTCAAGAAGCTCAAACCTGCTGCAAGATATGTCAAGTCCTGCCACGACCAAAGAACAAGCAGCACAACACAACACAACACTGACAGGACAACACACACAAACTGACACTGTCACCCTTATTGAGAACTTTAATTAAAACTGTTTTTCTGTTTATATTGAGATGTATATATATATAGATTTTTACTTATAGACTTTTAATTTTATTCTATCTTATTTTTGATCTTAATCTGTATTTCTGCATGTTTATATTTAATCTTGTGCTTTGGCAATGTAAATTTTCTTTTATCATGCCAATAAAGCTCCTTTGAATCTTGAATCTTGAGAGACAGAGAGAGAGAGAGAGAGAGAGAGAGAGACAGAGAGAGAGAGAGAGATAGAGAGAGAGAGACAGAGAGAGAGAGAGAGAGAGAGAGAGAGAGAGAGAGAGAGAGATAGAGAGAGAGAGAGAGAGACAGAGAGAGAGAGAGAGAGAGAGAGAGAGAGAGAGACAGAGAGATTGAGAGAGAGAGAGAGAGAGAGAGAGAGAGAGAGAGAGAGAGAGAGAGAGAGAGAGAGAGAGAGAGAGAGAGAGAGAGAGAGAGAGATAGAGAGAGAGAGAGAGAGAGAGAGAGAGACAGAGAGAGATTTGATTTTAAATTGACTTTTATTCCTATATATCACTCTTCATTAAACACTTTTCAACAAATTACAGAATCTTAAATCACAATAAGTTACAATGAAAAAACTAAATCCTCTTCAACAACAGAGCACAACGCTCCATTACCACACCATTTCATTTCAAACGTCAATAGATCCTTTGTAGACTTATAAAAACAAAAATCTATCAATATTCGTGATTTCATTAGATTTAAAAACAGTATTACAACATCTTCACCAGACAATCTTTCAACCATATTTTTTCTGCTCATGTAAATGGCCAGTTTTGCCTGCCCTAAAACAAAATTCAAAAGCTGACAAGTAAACATTCTACTTCGAACAAATTTAAAAATAAAGATCCTCATGGAAAACAATTCACTAAAAGAAATAAAAACATTTTCCAAAATCGAAAATAAAGGTTTCAGTCTGTCACATTCCATAAAAGCATGAAAAATAGTTTCTCTTTTTGAGCAGAAAGGACAATCAGCAATAACTTCAGGATTAAGAACTGAAATAAAAGCATTAACAGCAATGGCACAGTGAAGAAGCCTCCACTGTAGATCCCCTGCCCTTTTAGATAACGGTGGCTTATAAAGTGACCTCCACTCAGGTTTCACACTTTCTTCAACACCCAATACTCTGCGCCATGGTGTGTCAACTTTATCATTTAGTACCTTTTTATTAAAAACTTTTACAGACATTTTATAAAAAGCTTTGCCAGGTGCTGTAGACAAGTCTAAACACAGAGGTATTTCAGCATCTAAAAAAGGCCCACAACAACCATCCAATTTAGGCAACATGGTAACACCAGGAAAAGAGTCTTCTGTTTCTGCTTTCTGCTTTGGCCAATTAAAAGTGCTTCACTCTTGTTCCAGTTAACTTTTGCTGATGACAAAACTCTAAAATCTTCTAAAACATTCATTAAAACCTGTACATCATTTTGTCCATTAATCAAAACTACCACATCATCAGCATAAGCAGACAAAGAAATGCTGTTTCTACAAATGGGTATATTCAAACCACAAATATGTTCTCTTAATTGTTGCAACATAGGTTCTATGGCAAGTGCATATAACATTCCAGACAACGAACAGCCCTGTCTAATACCCCTACAGAACTTAAAAGGAGTGCATAAGCCACCGTTTATCTTAAGCACACTCTCAACGTCACCATAGAGCACTTTCACTTTATCAATGAAATCCTGGCAGAAACCAAAAGCTTTTAAAGTTCTCCACAAATAAAGGTGTTCGACCCTATCAAACGCCTTTTCTTGATCTAAAGAAATAATTCCAATATTAATGTTGAGCAACTTGGAGACATGAAAAATATCCCTAATAAGGGTGATATTGTCAAAAATGGACCTACCAGGGACACAATAAGTCTGGTCTGGATGTACCACCTGATCAATAATTTTAGCTAACCTATTAGCTAAAGCCTTTGAGAGTATTTTATAATCAGAGCAAAGGAGCGAAACAGGACGCCAATTCTTAATTTCTAAAAGATCTCCTTTTTTGGGGAGGAGAGTGATGACCGCTCTACGGCTACTCAAAGGCAACTTACCTGAGCCCAAACTATCATTAAGCACCCGCAAAAGGTCCTCCCCTACCTCTGTCAAAAAAAAATTATGAAATTCAACAGGAAGACCGTCAATACCTGGCACTTTCCCAGAATGCATGCCTTGAAGGGCATTATGCAACTCCCCCAGGCTTAAAGCTCCTGAGAGCTCTGCATTGGCACCATCTGACACTTGGGTCAATCCTTTAAAAAAAACGCTTTCAGTATCCCATCCTGTTCCCAACTCATTCTTGTACAAATTTTCATAAAACCCACAAGCTCTTGTTCGTATTTCTGCATGACTAGATAAAATCACTCCTGCCTCAGAGCGTAAAGCGTGCAAAAAACGTTTTTGCCCATTTTTCTTTTCAAGGCTAAAAAAATATTTCGATGGTACATCCATCTGGTCAATACTTAAAAACCGAGAACGAACCAGAGCTCCTTGTGTTTTCACCCCCAGAAGGTCAGCTAGCTGGGTTTTCTTGTTTGAGATCATCTCTGTATAACTTTGATTACTTTTTGAATCAGCTAAAATCTGTAATTTAATTATTTCTGCCTCCAAGGCTTTCATAGAACTATTTAATTCTTTGGTGACATTTCGAGTGTACTGTTGGCAAAACTGTTTTATTTGGACCTTTCCAAAATCCCACCATTGCTGTAGGTCTTTAAATGAATCTTGTGTCTTTTTAAACTCTTCCCAAAATACTTTAAATACATCCTTAAAATCCTTACTACACAATAAATTAGTATTGAAGTGCCAGTATGCACTTTGTGGTTTAATTTGATTTAAGAAGAAAAACCCCAACACCATATGATGATCAGAAAAACTGACCGGTGAAATGACACAACTTTTAAAAATACCCAACTGATGTTTGAAACCATAAAAATGATCTAACCTGGCAAGAGATATAACATTGTCACGAGTATGAGCCCATGTATACTGTCTCTGACCGTCATGAAAATGCCTCCAAATATCACAAAGATCATTTATTTTTACCATCTTAGTAAGACGTTCACGTGAAGGCATATGAGGCTCAATGTGATTTCTGTCAATATTTTCTTCAGTACAATTAAAATCTCCTCCTAAGAATAAATAATCTTCAGTACTGCATCCTTGCAAAGTTGAACTGAGTGCATCTAAAAACACCAATCTTTCCATTGCTGACGTTGGAGCATAAACACAAACAAAAACAAAGGCATATTTTTCAAAAATAGCTCTTATTTTTAACAATCTTCCTTTCACAATCTCATCAACTTGATAAGAGACAGGACTAAAACTCTTAGTGAACAATATACCCACTCCACCACTAAGTGTGGTATTATGACTAAGGACAGAAATGCCATCCCACTCCTGCATCCAATCAGCTTTTTTTGCCATTTCTAGCACCATTCACATTCAATGATGCAATACACACTTCAATCATGCTTAAAAACAAAAATAAAATCAAACTATGATTCATAATCATGGATTTAAACTTTCTCACTGCCATCATTTAAATTCATGTTGAGTTTCCGCACTATTTTCTTTAAACGATACACCTCCTTGTTTGAAAAAAAGCTTTCAGTCATAAAATTCTTTGCTTTTTCCACAAACTGTCCTACATCTGGGAAGTACTCATTGACTAAAACCCCCCTCTTATTCTTAGTTGACTGAAGGAACAGTTTAATATCATCTACATCGTAGTTGCGGCTGGAAAACTCGCTTTGTGACAAAGTAACACTCGAGTCAGACTCACTGTCACTCTCTGAATCAATCTGACCAGTAACATCTTCAAGGTCTATTTTCTTTTGTTGTCTATACTCGTGAGCTTTATCTATCTTCTTCCTTTTTAATGGCACTTTAAACACCGTTTGTTCTGAAACACTTTCATTAGGCCTACCGTCAACCTCCCGAACATCCCCCATAACAACTTCCAAAACTCTTGTATCGCTTGACTCACCTTTGTCTTCCTCGGTTTCAACATTTGTTTCACTTTCGATTTCCTCCTCCACTGAAACCAAAGTATCCTTCGACGTCCCAGCGCTTTGAGCTCCATCAGGATTGCTCGCGCGCGTCACCGCTGATTCCGCCACCGCTGATTCCGCCTCGGCCTCACCGGCTTTACCGGCCTCGGCGGCATTACCGGCCTCGGCCTCACCGGCTTTACCGGCCTCGGCGGCATTACCGGCCTCGGCCTCACCGGCTTTACCGGCCTCGGCGGCATTACCGGCCTCGGCCTCACCGGCTTTACCGGTCTCACCGGCCGGCTGATCAGTAACGTTAGCTGCACCTTCCGCGTCAGCTGAACGATTGTCGTCTTCCACTTGTTTGCTGGGACAAGCTCGCATCAAGTGGCCGACTTTACCACAGCCGAAGCATTTGATCTTATCCGTGGTGATGAAAACCACATAATCAAAATCATCCACTCGGAAATTCAGCTTAAGGTCTAGATCAGCGTCGTTGTTTACAACCATGTAAACGGAACGTCTAAAAGACACAACATGTTTCAGTAAAGGAGAAACCCGGCCAATTGGAATTTTTTTAATCGAGGAGACCAATTTTCCATAGCGAGATAGTGCTTGTGTTAAAACAACATCACTAATAAACGGCGGGACATTCGAGAGTGTGACTCTTTTAGACGGTAACGAAATTGGCAAAACGGGCGTGAGAACACCGTCGATACTAATTCCCGTCTGAACTATTTCGTTTGCTTTTTCTATTGTATTAATAAAGATGACAATAGCGCTGTTCATCCTAGAGGCAGACATTATATTCTCATGTCCCACAACTTCCCCCACAGCCAAACAACAACTCTCAACACTCACTGTAGACGCCACTTTTACTCCATGACGACGTGTAAGTGAACTCAAACCCTGTGCACCTGGAACCGCCATGTTCCTCACACACCCAAAAACACCCACCCCCTACAAACCAAAATAAAAAACCTAAACCTACCAAAACAAAAAAGAAAGAAAAGAAAGAGGAAAAAGAAAAACAAGCACGAAACGCGCTCACACTCAGCTCGCAACGCTTCACTCACTCCCAGCATGCACTCCGACAGAGAGAGAGAGAGAGAGAGAGAGATAGAGAGAGAGAGACAGAGAGAGAGAGAGAGAGAGAGAGAGAGAGAGAGAGAGATAGAGAGAGAGACAGGGAGAGAGAGAGAGAGAGAGACACCGAGAGAGAGAGACACAGAGAGAGAGAGACAGACAGAGAGAGACACCGAGAGAGAGAGACACAGAGAGAGAGAGACAGACAGAGAGATACAGAGAGAGAGAGAGACACAGAGAGAGAAAGACAGACAGAGAGAGACACCGAGAGAGAGAGACACAGAGAGAGACAGAGAGACAGACAGAGACAGAGAGAGAGAGAGAGAGAGAGAGAGAGAGACAGAGAGATTGAGAGAGAGAGAGAGAGATAGAGAGAGAGAGACAGAGAGAGAGAGAGAGAGAGAGAGATAGAGAGAGAGAGACAGAGAGAGAGAGATAGAGAGAGAGAGAGAGAGAGAGAGAGAGAGACAGAGAGATTGAGAGAGAGAGAGAGAGAGAGAGATAGAGAGAGAGAGACAGAGATCATACCGCACATCCGATCATATATACACTCTTCTTACCTTAATTGACAAAGAAACAAACCAAAAGAAAAGAAAGCTCTACTCATGCTTCGTTGACTTCAAAAAAGCTTTTGACTCAATCTGGCATGATGGGCTTTTTCTTCAGTTGATTCAATGCGGCATCGGAGGAAAAACCTACGACATCATCAAATCAATGTACACCAATAACACATTTGCAGTTAAAATTGGCAACAGGCACACAGACTTTCTCTCCCAGAGTCGTGGAGTGAGACAGGGCTGTAGTCTAAGTCCTACACTATTTAACATTTACATGAATGAATTAGCTGGAGCTCTAGAACAGTCACCAGCACCCGGCCCGACCTTACAAGACACCGAAGTGAAATGTCTCCTGTTTGCAGACGATCTGGTGCTGCTGTCACCCACAAAAGAAGGTCTACAGCAACATCTGGACACCCTGCACACTTTCTGCCAAACATGGGCCCTATCGGTTAACCTTAAGAAGACTCGAGTCATGATATTCCAAAAAAAGCCCAGTAGCCAAAATCAACATCACCGTTTCAAACTAAACAACGTGCCCCTAGAACACACCAAGAACTACACATATCTTGGTATAAACATTAGTAACACCGGAAACTTAAACAAGGCTGTGAATGACCTGAGAGACAAGGCACGAAGAGCCTTTTACGCCATCAAAAAGAATATCAAAATTGACATCCCAACCGTAATCTGGCTGAAAATAACACAATCAATTATAGAACCAATCGTGCTGTATGGAAGTGAGGTTTGGGGTCCTCTCGCCAACCAAGAGTTCAGCAGATGGGGCAAACACCCAATAGAGATTCTGCAAACAGAAATGTGTAAAAACATTCTACGGGTACAGAGAAAAACTCCAAACAACGCCTGCAGAGCAGAATTAGGACTGTATCCTCTAATCATTAAAATACAAAAAAGAGCTTTAAAATTCTATACACACCTTAAGAACAGCGACACAGACACACTCCATCACAAAGCCTTAAGCCATCAAGAGCCGAGCCCAGAGAGAAACCCCTTCATCCAACTGATCTCACAACTAACTCTACAACCCCAAACATGCCCAAGTCAACCCCAAACCCCAGCCAGACTAAACCAAGTGATCAAAAGACAAAAAGAGAAATATCTCAAACACTGGACAGAAGCAACAGCTCAGCAAAGTAAACTGGAATGCTTTCTGTCACTAAAGAGAGAATATAAAGTGTCAGAATACCTCACAAGCGTATCAGACCCTAAACTAAGAAAAGTGTTGAGCATGTACAGACTCAGTGATCACCAGCTCACTGTAGAGACGGGCAGACACAGACACACATGGACACCGAGAGAAGAGCGACTGTGTCCACACTGCACACACAATCAAGTGGAAACAGAGCTGCACTTTCTCCTCTCCTGTCCCAACTACACACACATCAGAGAAACATTCTTCCCCCAGTTTACAAACTTACACAAAGACTTTGACCAGTTTCAACAAAAGGACAAGATCTCATACATACTGGGAGAAAAGTCAAGAAGCTCAAACCTGGCTGCAAGATATGTCAAGTCCTGCCACGACCAAAGAACAAGCAGCACAACACAACACAACACTGACAGGACAACACACACAAACTGACACTGTCACCCTCATTGAGAACTTTAATTAAAACTCTTTTTCTGTTTATATTGAGATGTATATATATATAGATAGATTTTTACTTATAGACTTTTAATTTTATTCTATCTTATTTTTGATCTTAATCTGTATTTCTGCATGTTTATATTTAATCTTGTGCTTTGGCAATGTACATTTTCTTTTATCATGCCAATAAAGCTCCTTTGAATCTTGAATCGTGAATCAGAGAGAGAGAGAGAGAGAGAGAGAGAGAGAGAGAGAGAGAGAGATAGAGAGAGAGAGACAGAGAGAGAGAGAGAGACAGAGAGAGAGAGAGAGAGAGAGAGAGAGAGAGAGAGAGAGAGAGAGAGAGAGAAACAAGATACACAAAACCAGTTAAAAGCAATTGAACAATCTCTAGAAACAAATCGCTTCTGGGAACATTGGAACACACTTAACAAACCCCACCATGAAGATCTTCCCATTCAGAACGGAGACGTATGGATAAAGCACTTCTCAAACCTCTTTAGTAAAATAACCAAGAACCATGAACAAACTAACCTACACAACAAACTATGCACTCTGGAGTCAACAATTAAAGATTACCAAAACCCTTTAGACTATCCAATTACACTCGCTGAGCTAGAACAAAATATACCAAAACTTAAATCCCAAAAAGCAAGTGGTATCGACGGTATCCTAAACGAGATGATTAAACACGCAGACCAAAAACTTACACTCGCCATCCTCAAACTGTTTAATATCATCTTTAGTACAGGTATATTTCCCACAATCTGGAACCAAGGTCTCATAACTCCAATCCATAAAAGTGGAGACAGATTCGACCCTAATAATTACCGCCGAATATGTGTAAACAGCAACCTAGGTAAACTCCTCTGTAACATTCTTAACAGCAGACTTATCCAATATCTAAACAACCAAAACATCCTGAGAAAATGCCAAATTGGTTTCCAACCCAAATACCGCACATCTGATCATATATACACTCTTTATACCTTAATCGACAAAGAAACAAACCAAAATAAAAGAAAGCTCTACTCATGCTTTGTTGACTTCAAAAAAGCCTTTGACTCAATCTGGCATGAGGGACTTTTTCTTCAGTTGATTCAATGCGGCATCGGAGGAAAAACCTACGACATCATCAAATCAATGTACACCAATAACACATTTGCAGTTAAAATTGGCAACAAGCACACAGACTTTCTCTCCCAGAGTCGTGGAGTGAGACAGGGCTGTAGTCTAAGTCCTACACTATTTAACATTTACATGAATGAACTAGCTGGAGCTCTAGAACAGTCACCAGCACCCGGCCCGACCTTACAAGACACCGAAGTGAAATGTCTCCTGTTTGCAGACGATCTGGTGCTGCTGTCACCCACAAAAGAAGGTCTACAGCAACATCTGGACACCCTGCACACTTTCTGCCAAACATGGGCCCTATCGGTTAACCTTAAGAAGACTCGAGTCATGATATTCCAAAAAAAGCCCAGTAGCCAAAATCAACATCACCGTTTCAAACTAAACAACGTGCCCCTAGAACACACCAAGAACTACACATATCTTGGTATAAACATTAGTAACACCGGAAACTTAAACAAGGCTGTGAATGACCTGAGAGACAAGGCACGAAGAGCCTTTTACGCCATCAAAAAGAATATCAAAATTGACATCCCAACCGTAATCTGGTTGAAAATAATACAATCAATTATAGAACCAATCGCGCTGTATGGAAGTGAGGTTTGGGGTCCTCTCGCCAACCAAGAGTTCACCAGATGGGACAAACACCCAATAGAGATTCTGCAAACAGAAATGTGTAAAAACATTCTACGGGTACAGAGAAAAACTCCAAACAACGCCTGCAGAGCAGAATTAGGACTGTATCCTCTAATCATTAAAATACAAAAAAGAGCTTTAAAATTCTACACACACCTTAAGAACAGCGACACAGACACACTCCATCACAAAGCCTTAAGCCATCAAGAGCTGAGCCCAGAGAGAAACCCCTTCATCCAACTGATCTCACAACTAACTCTACAACCCCAAACATGCCCAAGTCAACCCCAAACCCCAGCCAGACTAAACCAAATGATCAAAAGACAAAAAGAGAAATATCTCCAACACTGGACAGAAGCAACAGCTCAGCAAAGTAAACTGGAATGCTATCTGTCACTAAAGAGAGAATATAAAGTGTCAGAATACCTCACAAGCGTATCAGACCCTAAACTAAGAAAAGTGTTGAGCATGTACAGACTCAGTGATCACCAGCTCACTGTAGAGACGGGCAGACACAGACACACATGGACACCGAGAGAAGAGCGACTGTGTCCACACTGCACACACAATCAAGTGGAAACAGAGCTGCACTTTCTCCTCTCCTGTCCCAACTACACACACATCAGAGAAACATTCTTCCCCCAGTTTACAAACTTACACAAAGACTTTGACCAGTTTCAACAAAAGGACAAGATCTCATACATACTGGGAGAAAAGTCAAGAAGCTCAAACCTGGCTGCAAGATATGTCAAGTCCTGCCACGACCAAAGAACAAGCAGCACAACACAACACAACACTGACAGGACAACACACACAAACTGACACTGTCACCCTCATTGAGAACTTTATTTAAAACTCTTTTTCTGTTTATATTGAGATGTATATATATAGAGATTTTTACTTATAGACTTTAAATTTTATTCTATCTTATTTTTGATCTTAATCTGTATTTCTGCATGTTTATATTTAATCTTGAGCTTTGGCAATGTAAATTTTCTTTTATCATACCAATAAAGCTCCTTTGAATCTTGAATCTTGAATCTTGAGAGAGATAGAGAGAGAGCGACAGAGAGAGAGAGAGAGACAGAGAGAGAGACAGAGAGACAGAGAGAGAGAGAGAGAGAGAGAGAGAGAGAGAGACAGAGAGAGAGAGAGAGAGAGAGAGAGAGAGAGAGAGAGACACAGAGAGACACCGAGAGAGAGAGACACAGAGAGAGAGAGAGAGACACAGAGAGACACCGAGAGAGAGAGACACAGAGAGAGAGAGACAGACAGAGAGAGACACCGAGAAAGAGAGACACAGAGAGAGAGAGACAGACAGAGAGAGACAGAGAGATTTCAAACTTCTTTATTATTCCAATTCAGAGTTTTCTACAATACAAAAAACTCTATTTCCAAACCAGGAAAATAAATAAGTAAATGAGCATGGTTTAACTCAAAACAGTCCCAAAACACAGAACATTCTCCACAACAGAACATAAAACATTTTTAAAACACCAAATGTTTATGAACTCTTCTACATTATTTGTGGTATTGTAAAAATTAAAGTCAATCTTCAATCTAGCTTTCACCATTCTAACAAAAACAGTGTTTATATCGAAATCTAACGACTCTTCGATCTTATTTCTTCTGCTGAGGTAGATAGCCATTTTCGCTTGACCCAATACAAAATTAAACAATTGACATTTCTCTCTCCATTTCTGACTGTAACTAAAACCAAGAATAAATAAATGCTTAGAAAAATTCTCTCCAAACATTATGAACATTTGTTGTACCAAGTGAAAAAAAGAGCACAGTCTGCTACAATCCAAAAAGCAGTGATAAACTGTTTCCCTCTGCAAACAAAAAGGGCAATCTTCACTTACATTAGGATTAATAACAGAAATAAAAGCATTGACAGCCACACTACCGTGTAGGATTCTCCTCTGTAGGTCCCCTACTCTTTTGGTCAACGGTGGTTTGTATATCGCTCTCCATACAGGTCTGACCTCGTTGTCAAGCCCTAGATGAGCTCTCCAAGGGGTGTCAGCCCGACCACTTAATTTGCTTTTATTTACAATTTTTACAAACATTTTATACATAGTTTTTCCTCCCATGTCATCAAACTCATTTGTGTGAGTATCTCTGGACTCTAACAGTTGACCAGTACAATCTTTAAAATCAGGAATTAAATTCAATACCGGAAAAGAGTCATCAACAACATGTTGACAGTGTCCATTACAGTAGTCTTTCAACAATATTAATTCAGTCTTTGTAAGTTCACACTTCCAAGTTTTGAGCAATTGATTTATGAACCTGATCGATCTAACTCCCACATGAGAGGCTAGACATGCAGAGTTGATCAGATCAGGTCCACACAGATCCACCACATGTCTTATTGTTACAATCCCAGCCGCACAGAACAACTGCATCACGAAAGGTCCTGTTATGTGTTCTACGTTGAAACGAGTGCCATGTACAACTGGTTCTTTCAACAGCCATGACAGAGACTCACAACTTGCCACTCTCTTTTAATGGAACATCCCCCACACAGTGAACAGTCCATGGTAAAACTTTGGGAGGTTACTCAGTCTTTTAGCACTCAGGTCCATTAAGAACAAAGGCTCAGCAAGACCCAAATTCCCGCCTCGGATCAAAATGGTTCTGGCTAAGGGTCTCCAGACAAGGTCTGCGGGCCCAACAAGGAGCCTCTGGATAAACTGGAGTCGGAAGGCGGCGCCCCTGCTGGCGAGATGAATGAGTCCCTGTCCTCCTTCCTCCTTTGGCAAAAACAGTATGCTCTGTGGGACCCAGTGTAGGCGGTCCCAGAAAAAGTCCACCAACACTGCCTGTATCTTGGCCAGCAGTTGTGCTGGGGGCTCTACACATAATAATCGGTGCCACAGCATAGATGACACTAGGTTGTTAATCACCAGTGTACGACCCCTAAAAGACATGTGTGGCAAAATCCATTTCCATTTTTTTAGACGTCCTTCAACTTTTTCTAAAACATTGTCCCAATTTTTGCACACAAAAGTATCATTTCCAAGATAAACACCAAGGTATTTAAAACCACCTTTGTTCCAAATTAAGCCGGCAGGTAAAACAAGTTTTCTACATAACTCATCACTGATTGTTACAGCTTCACTTTTCCCCCAGTTGATTTTAGCAGAGGACAATACACCAAAAGCATTAATGTTTTCTACAAGGGTGTCGATATCTTCTTGTTTTTTTACAATGACAACAACATCATCTGCATATGCAGATAACTTAAAACTGTATCACATCCAGGAAGGTTTACACCAATAAGAGATTTTCTTAATTTAAGAAGCCCTCATAGAAGGACTGCGCCACCTCTGGTCTCTCATGGAACTCATTCTCAAAAAGTTTCTCATAAAAAGCCACTGCAGATTTACGAATGTCCACAGATTCTTGCAGCAGTTGTCCGGTGCTGGACCGCAGAGAGTGCATAAGTCTCCTTTGTCCATTTTTCCGTTCAAGGCCGAAAAAAAAGTGAGAGGGGGCATCCATTTTTGCAATGTTTTGGTAACGTGAGTGAACCATAGCACCTTGGGCAGAAAAACCCAACAGGTTAGATAGAGCTGATTTTTTGCTTTTGAGAACTTTAAAATGTTCTCCTTCTCTTGTTGAGTCTGCCAAATCTTGCAGCTTCACTATTTCACTCTCCAAAGCTTTCATAGATCTAGCCATGTCCCTTGTGACATTAAGAGTATACTGTAGGCACAGCTGTTTTATATTGACCTTCCCTATGTCCCACCACTGTTGTAAAGAAGTATATTCAGACTTTTCCTTTGTGTAACTACTCCAAAAATACCTAAAAGCATCTTTAAAAGCATTATCAGAAAGCAAGGATACATTAAAATGCCAATAGGTACTTTTACATTTCACATCCTTGACAAAGATATCAACTCGCACAAGACAATGGTCCGAAATACCAACTGGGTGTATAGAACAACCTTTAAGTACATTACTCTGATGATTAAAGCAGTAAAATCTATCAAGCCTAGCCAAGGACAAAGAATTATCTTTAACATGCGTCCAAGTGTATTGACGCTGAGTAGTATGAAAACACCTCCAAACATCACATAAATCATTCGTCTGAATTAATTTAACAAGACAATTCTTACTGGCTCCATGTGGTTCTTGGTGGTTTCTATCTAGAGTTGCATTCTCAGTGCAGTTAAAATCACCACCTAGGAACAAGTAACCATCATCACTACAGTTACTTATTACAGTATTTAGAGTGTTTAAAAATGCCACCCTTTCTGTGCCTACAGTTGGAGCATATACATTGATAAAAGTCATTTTGACATTTTCAAATACAGCTTGTATTTTTAACAAGTGACCTTCAATGATTTCTTCAGTGACACAAGTAATAGGTAAAAAATCTCTAGAAAACAGGATACCAACTCCACCACTATTACTACTCTTGTGACTAAGAACAACTTCCCCATCCCAATCTTTCTTCCATGCAGTTTCATTTTCAATTGTGCTATGTGTTTCTTGTAAAAAAATGACATTTAATTTCTTAACTTTTAACAAACTGATAAGAGAAACTCTCTTTGCATCCTATCTGGCACCATTAATGTTTAAAGAGCCCAGCTTTATGTCACACATAGCAAATGTTAATTCTCATTTTAACAAAACAGAGAGGTTACCACTAAAAAACAAAAACAAAAACAACAGCAACTTAACCATCATTAGCTAGTTGTGCTCTAACTTTTATCATACATTTTTTTAGACGAAAAATTTCTTGGTTTGTAAAAGTTAAGTCAGGCTGTTCTGTGTTTTTCATGACAAGTTTTACTGAATCAAGGAACAGCTTTAAATCTGGGAAAAAATCATCAACTTTAATGGATCTCATGCCTTTAGTCCTTTGTAAAAAGGACTGAATTTTGGTGAAAGAGTAAGCGCTCTCCACATCCATCTGTGTGTCTCCACTAAAATCACTTTCAGACTCCTGCGTGTTCATCAACCCATCATCTGACTGAGAAGAACAGATCATAGGATTCGTCTTTTGACACTTTTGTAACTTGTTCAGTGTTTAATTTATTTTCTGGATTTTTCCTCTTGGTTGACAATTTTTCAATTTCAGCATCCAACAAAACATCTTCCTCATTAAACAGGACTGACTCAGCTACTCTAGTCGCGGTTTGACCAACATTTGACTCGTCATTTGAAACATCTTGTGCTTTTTGTTCACTCACTGCATTTTCTATCAGCTCATTCTCCTGATCGCTATCATCTCGGTTTTCTTCCTGCACCGTTCTCTGCGGTTCGCCAGGTAAAGCGGTTTCGCTTTCGGATCGAACGGGCGGCGGGTCCGCTGCGTTAACAGCCCGCGTCTCACCTGTTCTCTCTGGGCACGAGCGAATCACATGCCCTACAGTCCCACACCCAAAACATTTCATTGTCTCGGATGTTACATGCACAGTGTAGTCAAAGTCATCAACTTTAAACTTAAACACCAAGTTCAATTCTTCGTCGCTCTTTTTGAGAATCATGTGTACATGTCTCCTAAAAGACACAATGTGTTTAAGATGAGGAGATTTACAACTGATAGGAATCATCTTTATTGGCGACACCAGTTTTCCGTGTCTCCCTAGTTCTTTTTCCAAAAGCTCATTTTTCATGAACGGGGGTACGTTCGAAATAATTATTTTTTTAGCAGGATTTACTAAAGACAAAACTGTTGTGTATGTGTCTTGAATCACTACTCCGCTCTCAAGTAACTGGTTAACTTTGTCCACACTGTCTAAAAAAATCACAACGGCACTATTCATCCTAGAAGCCGACTTAACACTGTCGTATCCGACAACCTCACCCACCGCTAGAACACACTCTTCAACCGAACACCCGTTAGGCGGAGAAATTTTGATAGCGTGTCGGCGCGTGAGTTTGTGCAAACTGTGTTCGCCTGCTGCAGCCATGCTGACAGCCACGCCGGCAGCGCCGCCACTTCCACCAAACAAACAAAGAAAAACCCCAACAAACACTAATTCTCCAAACAACTCCTCAAAATATCGACAGAGGAAAAAAAAGGTTTAGGAAAAAAGAGAATTGGAAAACTCACATTCAGCACGCTCTCAGCACCACTCACCGCACACACTCCCAACACGCACTCAGAGAGAGAGAGAGAGAGAGAGAGAGACAGAGAGAGAGAGAGACAGAGAGAAAGAGACAGAGAGAGAGAGAGAGAGAGAGAGAGAGAGAGACAGAGAGAGAGAGAGACAGAGAGAAAGAGACAGAGAGAAAGAGACAGAGAGAGAGAGAGAGAGAGAGAGAGAGAGACACAGAGAGACACAGAGAGACACAGAGAGACAGAGACACAGACAGAGAGAGACAGAGACCTTTAACACACTTTTATTTCTACTTACATTATAAAAACATTCCTCATAAACATCTATTTTTCACAGATGTACATTGATAAAATACACAAATATACCCACTCACAACTCAAACATTCTTATAAAGATTGCAAAGCATTGAATAAAATTATTCAATCCTCATTTCAACAATTTTTTTTTTTTTTTTTTTTTTTTTTTTTTATAAACAAAAAGAACCTCATAAATTTAACACCAGCTCATTTTCAGAATCCACTGAGCACAAAACATCATTCAAAGCCCAAGTTTCAACAAATCTGTCCATATTTTTCATTAGTTTAAAATATGCAAACTCTGCCTTTATTCTAGTTGCTATAAGAGCCTTTAAGACCACCTCAGGGCCGACTTCACCCTCTCCTTTCAGTTTCTTTTTTCTTGTTAACCATGTTGCCATTTTGGCTCCTCCAAACACAAAATTAATTAACGAGATTCTTTTCCTGTCTGATGCAACATATTTTGGTCCAAAAATGAAAAACTCATTATTAAACCCTACCCCGAAATCTCTGACCCACCCATCTAAAATCTGAAACAGTCCTCTTAACCTTAAACAATTTAAAAACAAATGATCTACTGACTCCTCAGTGCCACAAAAAGGACATTCTTTCCCTATAGTGGGGTCAATGTGTGCCACGTGCCTGTTTGTAGCTACCGCCCAGTGAACAACCCTCCATTGGAGATCCGCCGTGCGTTTCTCTATAGGAAGTTTGTATAGGGACCTCCAGCATCCTCTAGGGGACGAGTCTGGCCCGAACAAATCTGACCACTTTGTCTCCCTACAATCCTTGAGCACGTTATAATGGGACACTTTCACACAAATATTGTACATTGCCTTTTTTGAGACAGTCTCGAAACCTTCCAACACAGGAGTCCTGAAATGTAGGAGAGAACCTTCCTCTGGCTCCTCATCCACCGCTGCTAGGACTACCACTTGGGGAAAAAGACTCCATCCATTCTGTTCAGGAACCTCATCTTCCTCTGGGTTTTGTCTGAAGACAGAAGGCAATGCAGAGACAGTTCCATCCATTATTCTCTTCATTACCCTTATGGACTTGATACCTGTCTTGTTGCACATCTCTTCTGGACTTTTCCAGTTTTCACCAGTCTTTAGGTCAGCAATTCTTGTACACCCCGCTCTTGCCATTACATTCTGGATGCTTCTGGGCTCCAGTGCCGGTGCTGGTATCAGCGGGTTATTAAAAAGTGGTTCATTCTCTGTCCAGTGTCCGATATTTGAAAGCATCCTCTTGACCCTGAACGTTGAGGTCCATGCTCTTAAAACTGTCTTGTAGAAAGGGGAAACATTCCTCAAGTACATGTTTGCCAAGTTGATCAAAAACAATTGCACATCATACTTGAAAATGTTCATTTTCCTCAACACAGCACACACTGTGTCAGCCCAGCTCGGCTCCGCATACAGCAATCTTTGTGCTGCTTGAAGTCGGAATGTCTTTATTCTGCTGTTGATGTCCATTAGGCCTTGTCCTCCCTCATGAACAGGTAGGAAAATTACAGCAGATTTTTTCCAATGCTGTCCATCCCAGAAAAAGTCAATTAGCTTTCTTTGTAACTCTTCCACTACACTCTCTGGGGGATCCAGAACACTCATTTTGTGCCATAAAGCAGATGCAGCCAGATTGTTCGTGACCAATACCCTGCCCCTATACGATAGCTGGGGCAGCACCCACGACCATCGAGACAACCGGTCACACATTTTCCCCACCATACCCTCCCAGTTTTTCTGCTTATATTGATCTGTTCCTAAAAATACTCCCAACATTTTCAAACCCTGTCTTCCCCATTTAACTCCTCCTGGAAGCACAGGAGGGGCTCTTCCCTGCCAATCTCCTATCAAATATCCTTCACTCTTCTCCCAATTTACTTTAGCTGATGAAGCCTTTTCGTAAATATTTAAAACATTTTCCAAATTCACTACATCCGTTTCACTTCTTATAAAAACAGTGATGTCATCAGCATAGGCCGAAAGAGTGATTGGCCTGTTTTCACAACCTTTAACTAGAAACCCTTGCAGTTTCTCCCTGAGTTTACATAGCATTGGTTCAATTGCTAGAGAGTACAGCTGTCCTGACAAAGGACATCTTTGTCTTATACCTCTCTGAACCAAGACTGGACAACTTAGCCCACCTCCAACCTTTAACATTGCAGAAGCTCCACTGTATAGCAGTTTGATCCAAGAGATAAAATTCTCACCAAAACCAAAAGCTTTAAGAGTTTCAAATAAATAAAAATGATCCACCTTATCAAAAGCCTTTTCCTGATCAATTGACAGAAAACCCACATCCTCATTACCCGCATTTGCCAAGCTCATTATATCACGCACAAGAAACAGATTATCCATTATTGTTCTTTTTGGCACACAATATTTCTGAAAATCATTAATAACATACTCTAAAAAATGTTTTAACCTATTTGCAAGACACTTAGCTAGAATCTTGTAGTCAGTACACAATAGAGCTACTGGTCTCCAATTCTTTAACAGTCCTAGGTCACCTTTTTTTGGTAGTAAAGATAGAACCGCCCTTCTACAACTAGTCGGCAGTTCATTTTTCCTGTGAGAAAATCTAAAAACATCAAGCATATCATCTTTTAAAAGAGTCCAGAATTGTTTGTAAAATTCAGGAGGTAGTCCATCTATGCCAGGGGACCGGCCATTAGAAAGTTTCTTGACCGCCTCTGATATTTCATCCAATTGGATATCGGCATCAAGCCATTGTCTCTGATCACCGGTGAGCTTTGGCAAATCCCTTAGTATATCGTCCATGCAGTTCATGTCACAGTCTCTTGCTTTGAATAAATCAGTATAAAAGTTACTTGCATGGTTTCTCATTTCTTTTGGATTAGTTGTTAAAGTTCCATCTGGTAGTTTCAAATGTAACATGAGATTTCTTTCTCCTTCTTTCCGCTCCAAGTTGAAAAAAAAAGAGCTCGGAGCATCTATTTCTCGTATTGAGGAAAAACGGGCTCTTATCAAAGCACCTTTTGCTCTTTCATTAAACAGGGACGCCAAAGCAGTCTTTTTTTCTCTTAATGAATCCACTTCTTCTGAATTTTCTTCAATAATTCCTTCTTCGATTTCAGTTATCTCTCTCTCAAGTATTTTGATAGTGTCCTTTACAAGTCTGTTTGAGTGGGCTGTATAGTTCTGGCAAAAGATTCTTATTTGTGCTTTTCCAATCTCCCACCATTGCACTAAATCTTCATAGTCACTTTTTTGCTCTTGCCACTTAGACCAAAATAACCCAAACTTTTCACAAAATAAAGAGTCATGTAATAAATTCAAATTAAAATGCCAATAATAACTAGAACGCTGTGACTTTTTTAAACTCATTTCAATCATGCACAAATGATGATCCGTAAAACCATTTGGAAAAATATTAGCTTTTAAAACCCTATTAGAATTATTTTTACTTACGTAAAACCTATCCAACCTCGCAGCACTAATATAATCATGAGAGGCTTTAACCCATGTGTATTGTTTTATTGTTGGGTGTTTTTCCCTCCAAACATCAGATAAGTCATATTTCCTTATAATACTATTTAATGAATCAGCAGACTGAGGATACGGTTCTTCACTATTTTGGTCTAGTGTAACATCTAGGGTACAATTCCAATCCCCCCCAAGAACTATATATGCATTATTATCAAAATTTTCTAATTCACGAGATAGTTTTTTAAAAAATTCCACCCTTTCTGCTCCGTTATTTGGGGAGTAAACATTCATGAAAAGAAAAGGAAAACCCATTAACTCCACCTGAACAATCAAAATTCTGCCCTCATCTATTTCATAGGAAGAAAAATTAGTCATATTAAGCCTCTTTGAAAACAAAATTGCAACACCACCACTTAAATTAGAGCCATGACTTAAAAAGATCGTACCCTCCCACCACATTTTCCATTCTACTTCATTACCTAAATCGCTGTGGGTTTCTTGCAAAAAAATTATATCCATATGTTTGTTTTGAATCAATTCATGCAAAGCAGCTCTCTTACTATTATTCCTTCCTCCATTGATATTAATTGTCCCTATTTTTATGCTCTCCATGAAAAGAGAAAAAAAGGCAGAAAGACAAACAATCAGAAGGAAACAAGAGGAACAAAACACCCTTTGTGACCTAGCCATTACGTACATTTCTTTTTACTGCATTCTTTACTTTTTCCGTAATTTTGTCACAATTTTTCTCAATCTAAATCTTTTCCTTCGGCTCAATTCTTCGAATCCTACACTCTTCTGTATTTTAACTGTCGATCTCACGAATCTTTCAACATCAGGAAAAAAACTCTTGACATCAAAAGTCTTTCCAAAAGTTTCATCCAAGAAATCGTTAATTTCTTTCACTGTATATAACTGATCATCACCACACTGAGAAATGATGTCGGACATTTCTGAAAGACTATCGTCATCTCCCATCTCCTCCATTTCATCATCCTTATCATCAACCTCGCCAGCACCTGTATGATCATTCCTGTGTCCAGTTTCCTCTTCACATTGAGAAACATTCACCTCAGTTTCCTCCACTCTCTCACCACAAATACCCAGATTATTTATTTCTTCACATCTTACATCCTGATTATTCTGCGTTTTGTTCCTTTCCAATGCATCTCCCTTTTCAGTTTCATCTAGACTCCTAACTGCACTATCCCTCTCACCATCATCCTCAGTTGACCCACTCGGTCCAACTTTATCATTTGACCCACTCGGTCCAACTTTTTCTTTTGACCCACTCGGTCCAGCTTTTTCATTTGACCCACTCAGTCCAGCTTTGTCATTTGACCCACTCGGTCCAGTTTCTCCATTATTTTCAATATTCGTTTTACGAGGGCACGCGTTTTTTTTGTGTCCTATTTCACCACATTCAAAACATTTTAAACTCCCGGTACTTGCATAAAGCATGTAGGACTTGCCTTCATGCATGACTCGAAAGGAAATGTCAAGAGCCGTTGAATCTAAAAACATAAACACTTGTCGTCTAAAAGACGTGACATGTTTCAGTGACTCGTTTTTACATCCTAGTGGAACCGTTTTAATTCCACTAGCTATTTTCCCAAATCTCAACAGTTCCTTTTCAATGTCATGATTTTGTATAAAAGGGGGACAATTCGAGATTGTTATACGGCTTGATTGAGACACCAGCGGAGAAATGACAACGTAAACGCCACTCACCCAAATGCCGCTCTCAACCAACCGACTGGTTAAGTTCCGTTCCTTCAGAAAGACCACAACGGCCTTATTCATCCGTGAAGCCGAAACAATGTTATCATATCCCACCTGTTCGCCTATCGCCACGAGCACTTCTTCTACTGAAACGCCGGCCTCAGGTATACACCTAACTCCATGGCGGAGTGAAAGTGAGGAGTCCTGCCCGCCGGCGTGGACCTCCATTCTCACACTCCGCCTCAAGGTAAAAAGAGAAAAGAAAAAGGCGCTAACAAACTAAAAAACAAACAAAAAAAACACAGAAAATAAACAGTAAACAAAACCCCCAGAAGGTTTTTAGACAAATACAATCGCTCTTCGATCTCACCCGTGAAAACTCACGCACCCCACGCTTCCGCCATGCGCACACACACAGACAGAGAGAGAGAGAGAGAGAGAGAGAGAGAGAAAGAGAGAGAGATAGACAGAGAGAGAGAGAGAGAGAGACAGAGAGACACCGAGAGACACCGAGAGAGAGAGACACAGAGAGAGAGAGAGAGACAGAGAGAGAGAGACAGAGAGAGACAGAGAGAGAGACACAGAGAGAGAGAGACACAGAGAGAGAGAGACAGAGAGAAAGAGACAGAGAGAGACAGAGAGAGAGACACAGAGAGAGAGAGACACAGAGAGAGAGAGACAGACAGACAGAGAGAGACAGAGAGAAAGAGACAGAGAGAGAAACTGTCCCAACTACACACACATCAGAGAAACATTCTTCCCCCAGTTTACAAACTTACACAAAGACTTTGACCAGTTTCAACAAAAGGACAAGATCTCATACATACTGGGAGAAAAGTCAAGAAGCTCAAACCTGGCTGCAAGATATGTCAAGTCCTGCCACGACCAAAGAACAAGCAGCACAACACAACACAACACTGACAGACAACACACACAAACTGACACTGTCACCCTCATTGAGAACTTTAATTAAAACTGTTTTTCTGTTTATATTGAGATGTATATATATATAGATTTTTACTTATAGACTTTTAATTTTATTCTATCTTATTTTTGATCTTAATCTGTATTTCTGCATGTTTATATTTAATCTTGTGCTTTGGCAATGTAAATTTTCTTTTATCATGCCAATAAAGCTCCTTTGAATCTTGAATCTTGAATCTTGAGAGAGAGAGAGAGAGAGAGAGACAGAGAGAGACACAGAGAGAGAGAGACACACACAGAGAGACACCGAGAGAGAGAGACACAGAGAGAGAGAGACAGAGAGAGAGAGAGAGACAGAGAGAGAGAGACACAGAGAGACACAGAGAGAGAGAGACACAGAGAGAGAGAGAGACACAGAGAGAGAGAGACAGAGAGAGAGAGACAGAGAGAGAGAGAGACACAGAGAGACAGAGACAGAGAGAGAGTGAGAGAGAGAGAGAGAGAGAGAGAGAGAGAGAGAGAGAGAGAGAGAGAGAGAGAGAGAGAGAGAGAGAGAGAGAGAGAGAGAGAGAGAGAGACAGAGAGACAGAGAGACAGAGAGAGAGAGAGAGAGTCAGTCAGAGAGAGAGGTCACACACTCTTGAGCTCCTGCAACAAACATGTTTTACTACTGGATTAACCTGAAATTCCTTGGAAATTTTTACAAAGGAGACATACACAAACCTTCATTAATGGAACCTGTTGCTTTTTGAATCAAACTTTTACTCTTAATCTGGATTTCTGGAACAAAATATCAGAAAAGGACACAAAGGACACCAACCCAATCCTGCTCTACAAACAAACCAAAAATAACAAGAGGACTAGATTATCAAGGACTATCTTCTACCAGGTACCAAAGTAAGTACTTTACCATCACTTTGTGCCAAATACTCGACAATAACTACAATCAAACAAACAAAACAAACAAAAGAAAATAAAAGAAACTAAAAGTTTTACTCAAAGATACAATAGTGTTACTGAGGCAGCAAACTCTGCTCAACCACATGACCCACGCCTCAGAGGTGTGAATTGGAAGGTGAGAAAACGACTGGACCAAACAAAGGAGATTCCTGAACCAACGCCCACACAGGTGTGAACGGCCCACTTTACCATGGATGCACAACCCCAATGTGTGCGGCCATTCCTCTACACTACCCAAAAGAGGTTACAAACGATACAGCAAGGAAAGTCTACAAAAACAAAAGACTCACAGAAAACTCAGAGACTTTATTCGCAGACCTTCATAAAGATGGTAGCACCAGTAACCTGATTTTCTACACCAACCGACCTCATTCATGGCACAAAGCCATCATCTCAGAATTCCCAAACGCTGAACGAAAAGGCATCTACGGAAAGGGTAATCGAAAAAGCTACAACCACCTTCCCAAATGCCAAAATCACCATCTCGACACTGCTACCACGGAAAGACTTCCACCCAGACACAATTCAACAAGTAAACGCAAATCTCTCTAGAACTTGTGCACTCAAACCTCAAGTGCACCTGGCACATCATCCCACCTTGGACCTCACATGCCTCTATGACCATGTACACCTGTACAGAGCATCTGTCCCCATCTTTGCAAAGAAATTAAAAGATGTTGCTCTAAACTGCAACAACCCCCCTAGAAGCAACAGAGCAAGGCAGTCCCTACCCAGACCATGGATGAACCACATCGCACCTTCAAAAAACAGCCAAAGACTGGGACCCCTTCCCTGCCAAAACAACAGCCAACAGACCAGAGCACCACCCCTGCTGCCTACACCCCCCACCCGGCACATGCAACAGAACTCCAGCAGTCTAAGCTATGCCCAGACAGTGAGCAGAAACTCCACACCGACATCTGCACAAGCTCCAACAGCCGAGCTCAAAGACATCCATCAGCTGCTGAACCTGATCTGCTCACACCTACTGTCTTAAGACGAAATCTGCAATAAATAAATAAATACCATATGGATAACAAAGCATTTACCATATCATGTTGGAATATTCAAGGCCTGAGGTCATCTGCTTTCGGACTGAAAAGCAAAAACATAGACTTCAGCTCTGAAACAAAATACTCAGACATCCTCATCCTACAGGAGACATGGAGTAGAGGAGACGGACCCACTGGTCGCCCTACAAACTACAGAGAATTCATCATTCCATCCGTCAAACTGCCTGGTGTCACACAGGGAAGAGACTCAGGCGGAATGCTGATCTGGTATAAGTCCGAATACGCTAACTCAATAAAAATGATTAAAACTGGCCAGTTTTACACATGGATAGAAATCAACAAGACCATCACTTCAACAGATAAGAATATCTTCCTATGTGCAACCTACATCCCTCCAGCAGAGTCCCCCTACTTCAATGAGGACAGTTTCACGATCCTGGAAGAGGAGATCAACTACTTTCAGTCACAGGGCAAAGTTCTGATCTGCGATGACCTAAATGCCAGGACAGGTGAAGAATCAGACTCGGTTCACTCCAAGGGAGACAAACACATTCCAGGAGGAGAAGTCATTCCCAGACCTACACACACACACAAAGACTAAACTACGATAAAACAACAAACAAAAATGGAATAAGACTTCTCCATCTTTGTCGCACACTGGGTCTGTACATGGTCAATGGACGACTACGAGGAGATTCATACGGCAGGTACACCTATAGTTCTAAGCTGGGAAACAGTACTGTAGACTATTTCATCATGGATCTGAATCCTAACTCCCTCAGAGCGTTCACAGTCAGCCCACCATCCCCATTGTCAGATCACAGTAAAATCACTCTCTACCTCAATAGATCCAAACCTAACACAGAGGCATCAAAACAAACTCACTTCCATACCCTAAAACAAACTTTCAGGTGGAAACAAAATTGCGAAGATACATACAAAAGCATAACTCGTGAACCAAAAATTCAAAACCTACTGAATAAATTCCTCGATACCCCATTTCCACACAATAATGAAGGTGTAAATTTAGCAGTAGACAGGATTAACCAAATTTTTACAATATCTGCAACGCTATCTAACCTAAAACCCACTAACACAAAACCAAACAAAAAGCCTGTAAATGAGAAATGGTTTGATAACGAGTGTAAAAACCTTAGAAAAGAAGTAAGAATTCTATCAAATCAGAAACACAGAGATGCCGACAATGTAAACACACGCCAACTCTACCATGAAAAAGTTAAACAATATAAGGACACACTAAGGAAGAAAAAGAAACAAGATACACAAAACCAGTTAAAAGCAATTGAACAATCTCTAGAAACAAATCGCTTCTGGGAACATTGGAACACACTTAACAAACCCCACCATGAAGATCTTCCCATTCAGAACGGAGACGTATGGATAAAGCACTTCTCAAACCTCTTTAGTAAAATAAACAAGAACCATGAACAAACTAACCTACACAACAAACTATGCACTCTGGAGTCAACAATTAAAGATTACCAAAACCCTTTAGACTAACCAATTACACTCGCTGAGCTAGAACAAAATATACCAAAACTTAAATCCCAAAAAGCAAGTGGTATCGACGGTATCCTAAACGAGATGATTAAACACGCAGACCAAAAACTTACACTCGCCATCCTCAAACTGTTTAATATCATCTTTAGTACAGGTATATTTCCCACAGTCTGGAACCAAGGTCTCATAACTCCAATCCATAAAAGTGGAGACAAATTCGACCCTAATAATTACCGCGGAATATGTGTAAACAGCAACCTAGGTAAACTCCTCTGTAACATTATTAACAGCAGACTTCTCCAATTTCTAAACAACCAAAACATCCTGAGAAAATGCCAAATTGGTTTCCAACCCAAATACCGCACATCCCATCATATATACACTCTTTATACCTTAATTGACAAAGAAACAAACCAAAAGAAAAGAAAGCTCTACTCATGCTTTGTTGACTTCAAAAAAGCTTTTGACTCAATCTGGCATGAGGGACTTTTTCTTCAGTTGATTCAATGTGGCATCGGAGGAAAAACCTACGACATCATCAAATCAATGTACACCAATAACACATTTGAAGTTAAAATTGGCAACAAGCACACAGACTTTCTCTCCCAGAGTCGTGGAGTGAGACAGGGCTGTAGTCTAAGTCCTACACTATTTAACATTTACATGAATGAATTAGCTGGAGCTCTAGAACAGTCACCAGCACCCGGCCCGACCTTACAAGACACCGAAGTGAAATGTCTCCTGTTTGCAGACGATCTGGTGCTGCTGTCACCCACAAAAGAGGGTCTACAGCAACATCTGGACACCCTGTACACTTTCTGCCAAACATGGGCCCTATCGGTTAACCTTAAGAAGACTCGAGTCATGATATTCCAAAAAAAGCCCAGTAGCCAAAATCAACATCACCGTTTCAAACTAAACAACGTGCCCCTAGAACACACCAAGAACTACACATATCTTGGTATAAACATTAGTAACACCGGAAACTTAAACAAGGCTGTGAATGACCTGAGAGACAAGGCACGAAGAGCATTTTACGCAATCAAAAAGAATATTAAAATTGAGATCCCAACCGTAATCTGGCTGAAAATAATACAATCAATTATAGAACCAATCGCGCTGTATGGAAGTGAGGTTTGGGGTCCTCTCGCCAACCAAGAGTTCAGCAGATGGGACAAACACCCAATAGAGATTCTGCAAACAGAAATGTGTAAAAACATTCTACGGGTACAGAGAAAAACTCCAAACAACGCCTGCAGAGCAGAATTAGGACTGTATCCTCTAATCATTAAAATACAAAAAAGAGCTTTAAAATTCTACACACACCTTAAGAACAGCGACACAGACACACTCCATCACAAAGCCTTAAGTCATCAAGAGCTGAGCCCAGAGAGAAACCCCTTCATCCAACTGATCTCACAACTAACTCTACAACCCCAAACATGCCCAAGTCAACCCCAAACCCCAGCCAGACTAAACCAAATGATGAAAAGACAAAAAGAGAAATATCTCAAACACTGGACAGAAGCAACAGCTCAGCAAAGTAAACTGGAATGCTATCTGTCACTAAAGAGAGAATATAAAGTGTCAGAATACCTCACAAGCGTATCAGACCCTAAACTAAGAAAAGTGTTGAGCATGTACAGACTCAGTGATCACCAGCTCACTGTAGAGACGGGCAGACACAGACACACATGGACACCGAGAGAAGAGCGACTGTGTCCACACTGCACACACAATCAAGTGGAAACAGAGCTGCACTTTCTCCTCTCCTGTCCCAACTACACACACATAAGAGAAACATTCTTCCCCCAGTTTACAAACTTACACAAAGACTTTGACCAGTTTCAACAAAAGGACAAGATCTCATACATACTGGGAGAAAAGTCAAGAAGCTCAAACCTGCTGCAAGATATGTCAAGTCCTGCCACGACCAAAGAACAACCAGCACATCACAACACAACACTGACAGGACAACACACACAAACTGACACTATCACCCTCATTGAGAACTTTAATTAAAACTCTTTTTTTGTTTATATTGAGATGTATATATATATTTTTACTTATAGACTTTTAATTTTATTCTATCTTATTTTTTATCTTAATCTGTATTTCTGCATGTTTATATTTAATCTTGTGCTTTGGCAATGTACATTTTTTTTATCATGCCAATAAAGCTCCTTTGAATCTTGAATCTTGAATTTTGAGAGAGAGAGAGAGAGAGAGAGAGAGACAGAGAGAGAGAGAGACAGATAGAGAGAGACAGAGAGAAAGAGAGAGAGAGAGACAGAGAGAGAGAGAGAGAGAGAGAGAGAGAGAGAGAGAGACAGAGAGAGAGAGAGACAGAGAGAAAGAGACAGAGAGAGAGAGAGAGAGAGAGACAGAGAGAGAGAGAGACAGAGAGAGACAGAGAGAGAGAGAGAGTCATAACACTGTTGATATCATTCTGTCTATCAGGATATAAAGTTTGTGTTGCAGTGGTTGTTTCTGATCAATTAAATTAATAATTGTCTGAATAAAGTGTCTGATATATAAACAGAAAGTTAAGCTAAGCTTAAGCTTAATAAATGTTTGTTTCTGTCTTCTGCCATGAAAGAGCTCTTTGAAAACAACTGTAATGGAAGTGTCACATAATACATCTTGTGACGGTGTTGTGATTTTATGCTTATGGTAATTTCACTCTTGGGAACTCTCATGCCTTTGGTGTACAATTTTTTTTTTTGACCCATCATATTTACATATGTTCTCTTCACACACAGAAATGTTGCATGAACAGAAATGAGAAAAAAACTCTTCCATCTGTAAGAGGCCAATCAGGATATTATGTTCTATCTCATTTTCCAAACCCCATCAGAACCCATTCGCTGTGTCTCTCTCTCTCTCTCCATCTGTCTGGCAGTGTAAGTTATTTCAGCACATTAAACTGAATATAAACAAAGAGAGCATTGTCTGAGGGAAACAAAAGCCTCGAGCGCACACACACACTTACTGTACAGTTCTCCCCATCAGCCTCATTCTGCCCTGAGCTCACGGTCCTGAAACAAAAGAAACAGAGTCTGTGTGCAAATGATTTAAATGTGCTTTATGATAAATGTTATAGTGAAAACAAAACCATTTCAAAACATAACACACATTCACAATAGCACAGTTAATATACAGATGAACCACATCTCACACACACTTCTCACACCCTCCCCCAAAAAAGAACAGCTGGATTTATTGTATTTTACACAACTTGTATTTTATTTATGTTTTGTGGACCAAATCATTAAAATCAATCATTGAAAGACTCTTTTCAGTCCAGCATTAATAGAAACAATACCCTTTTCTCCCTTTCAAAATCATTTTTTTTAAGTTTTTTTACACAATTGTTTATTTTCAAAGTAAATTTTATATTTTATTTGACATCAAGCGCCTTATAAATCCACCTTATGATGTTGTTTTTGTATGGTTCTTGTTGTATGGTTAAATGCTTTGGCAATATTGTAAGTACAGGTCCACACAAGCGACATTAAATTGAAAGAATGTATTTTTAGATTTGAAGTAAATGTATTGTACTTTAAGTGTGTGTGATGTTAGCACAGAAACTTGAACCGTCAGTCATGTGTGTGTGTGTGTGTGTGTGTGTGTTCATGGAGATGAGCAGTAATATTTATGCGTTCCTCATTAACTTATGCAGCAGCGGAGGTGAAGAATGTGACATGTTAATTTCCAATGTTAAAGGCTCTTTTTTATTATTACCTTTCATGTGACAAGCTCTCATTTCGTTGCTATTCCAGTAGCAGCCGTGGATAATTACGCAGCACTTAATTGTGTAGAATTTGTAATGCAAATCGGACGAGTGTTCTCTGAAGCAGAGATGAAGGCAGGTATAGAGAAACGTCAAACTGGTTGATCACAGTTACCATACAGCAACTTTCTTACAATATAGTGCAGTGTGTGAAGATACCAGACAACAAATATTGATACATTACACAAAATGATTTTGTTTGAGAATGTTTGAATTAAAACAACACCAAATTTCCAAAGAAACATGATGGCACCATAGTTAGTCCATGTCGAAAATACCCATCCTGTGTATATAAGTGTGAGATGAATGTGGAAGAGCGCTGTAACACTGAATATCAGCAGTGACATGTGTTTAATGTCCAGCAACACAGTTTAAACACAACAAATAAGCAGCAAGCAGTGAGTGACATTTGTAAACCTATCGAAGGACGTCGCCGCAGAATCAAGTTTGACATGAAAACGGGTAATAAAATGCAGAGGAATTCACTCTTTCGACAGTAATAAGCGTGTTACAAGCATGCCAGTTTCTTTGTTAGCGTTAATGAGGTTTCTCAAGACCAAAGGCGTATGGCAACCTCCGGATGATTGGCCAAGCGTGGGGCGCGCTCGCACGGCACGGCTCTGTGTTTCGCTTGCTTTGGGTTTTATCATATTTGTCAGCTCAGCTGTGCGGTGGAATTAACAAGCAGGCGAGTTTAATCTGTGCTGCGTGAGAGATGTGATAAAGGCAGGCAGCAATAAGAGCAGATCTCATTAACATGGCTGTGTAGTTTCATCCTAATGAAGTTATGGACACAGCCAGAGCAATTACACATGCAAATAGAATTACGAAAAGCAAAATAGCCTCGCCATTGGATTGTGTGTTCTAGGATTTCACAAATCTACAATATTTGAATCAATAAATGACTTGACATTTTGCCACAGCCTATTAAAGGCAATCCCATAATAATGACTAGAGTGGGTGCCGTTGAAGAAAACATCAGCTGAGATTGTCAAAAGGTCGATGTGTAAACATATATATAGCCAATGTATTTATTCACACAACAAATAGTTTCAGTATAAATCAAAGCGAAGCAAAGGTGCTCTTACATCTTCTTTACATGAGTTTCATACATGAGTAACAACAACATCACATCGGTTATCCTGATGTATATAAACACTACAGACGTGCTGATACACACAATATTCATCACAACTTTTGCATTCACGTTCAGACACGTACAAAAGATCACCACATGCTCAAAAAGACATTGGGATAAATAATGAAATATGATTGTCTGGTGGAAGCACGCAGTGTGTTGTTCATCTAGAGTCATGTGTGGTTAAGAGGGAAATGAAGACAGTGTTATCTGCTCATTTGTGAAACTCAAGCGGTTTTTAGAGATGTGCGCTTTCGCCTGCAGTCCTGTGAGATTGAACGGATCCAAAAGAGTTTCAATGAAAAATCATTGCTGTTTTAATAGACCTCAGATTTATCTGAGAGAGAATGGCGGCGGGCAGATAATTGCACAACAGTGAAAGGCATATGAAACCCTGCTTCAATCCGCAACCTTCTCCTGCTCTTTATAAGCTGCCATCAGGTTCTTGTGAGGAGAGATACGGTGTGTGTGTCCTTGAGGATCATCTCAACACAACATCAACACATTGTGATCTGAGCACATCGCTGTGAATGTAAGTCCCTGTGAAAAGTGCTGCGCTAAGAGTCTGCAGATCACATGTCCTCTAAATCTGATTTATATCTGCTCATCTGACACTGAACTTTTCATTTAAAATGACACACAAGTCTGCATATACTGACTTAAATTCTCTAACCCAGCACGGCTGCACAATATAATGTATTGTTGTTCTTTTGCTGCACAAATTGCTTCTATTGTTTCCCCTACTTTGTAAGTCCCTTAGGATGAAGGCGTCTGCAAAATGACTAAATGTAAATGTACATATAATATTGCAAATGTGCATGTTTGCAACAGTAAAACATTTCGGAAGCAAGCATCACAACAAGAAAGGACAGGAAACATGAAGTTTTTTTGGTGTGTAATTTGATATCATATATATGCACAATTATTGTATCACATTATTTCGCATCACATCGCATTAGTTATGACATTAATCTATAATCTCAAATGACTAATTTATCAAGAATCATTGGTGCTATTAGTGCAAGAGATTATTTGACAATTTACAAATACGCAGCATACTTTTATTAACTTCACAATCAATGACTTGATGTTAGATCTCTTTGTGTTGTCTAATGATAATCATCTGATGATTGAAATATAAATCCAAAGAGTCTAAACAGGTGAAATATATTTTTGAAGTGTACATACACAACATGTAAAATGCGTTCTCTGTTGGAAGGTTTACACTTGACATCTGTTGTGTGTTGTGTTTTCATTGTGTAGAGGTAAATATGCAGTTAGAGACAAGCAACTTCATCTCACATTAACAACGGAAATTCAGCTTCCTATCTACATCACTCAAAAAAAAGAGAGAAAAAACATTCCTTCATTCAGAATGAAAACGAAGGTCAACAGACACACACTCTTGACCCTGAAGCTTTATGTGAGAACTCTATAAAGAGCATTAAAGTTGATATGGTCATAAAGTCCAGCTATAATCCACACACTTGACTCATAATAATACACAGTCCTGAGTGTCTTACTGCTTTTAGAGAAC